>NC_036867.1:35759842-35809237 GCF_002910315.2 Salvelinus sp. IW2-2015 | reverse complement strand
TGGTGTACCTTTCCTCCGTATGACGAATGGTGCTACTTTCCACCATACAATGTAATGGTGTACCTCTCCGTACGATGTAATGGTGTACCTTTCCTCCGTACGATGTAATGGTGTACCTTTCCTCCGTATGACCGAAATCTGGACGCTTACTCGAGAGTCTTCTTCCCTACGTCGTTCCTCCTGTTCAACATCGTCTACTGGGTCTCTTATCTCTACCTTTAGCAGTTTCAGTTGGATTTGATAGAATTCGTTTGGACAAATATGGAAAGACTCAAATGGGGAGAGGAGATGTCACAAGACATAAGATGTCACTCAGTGGCAGCTTTGTGCACGTTGACACTTGATTGGTTGGTGGGTTAGTGTAGCCAGCCAATAGACAGCTGTGAGACACTAACACCAGGATGCTAGCCAGATAAGAGATAATGAAGCATCCATAGTGCCTTCTTCAGGAAGGGGCCATCACCTATACAGAGGTGCAATAAGGGGACTAGAAGCTTTGAAGTTTTTTCTACATAGGTTATCCCACATACGTCATTTCAACCTATGTTATACTGTTCATTAAAAACAATGAAAAGCTAGGGTGGACTGCACTATGAAATGATTCTATTGTTGCTTTCTATTAGTTAGTCAGTTGCATAGTCATTGCAAGCCATTTGACATATATAGAACCTCAATATGGTTTAGTTTAGGCATCAACAGGGTCTTAAATATTAGGTCATTGATCACATTGATTTGGTTTAGATTAATAGACATTTATATCATAAACATGTGAATTATGTTTTCTACCAAGGGTGATATACAACAAGAACATGCATAGTTTACCTTACAACACACCATAACATAATAATTTAAAGATGAAAATACTACTTTTGTAAAATAATGTATCTAATAATGTTTTCTTTTGTAACATATAGAGTTTTCCAGAGAGTATTAATAGACTATTTGATAATTAAATGAATTGTCTGAGGACAAGGTATGGTGAGGTTTCAAACTAAACTGGTATGGAGATAGATGATGTTGTTTAATTAATTTACAGAATCTGGACATACATTTATCTCCATACAGCAGGCCGACAATACATCATAGGCTGAGGGCCAGGGTAGCATTTGGGTCAGTACAGTACTGTATATATTGTGCTAGTATTCAGTACAGTACTAATAAAAAATGTATGGTTTCTCTCCAGCAACACTATTGCTATTTTCTTGAGCAAGAACATGTATAATTCATGTTATATCATACAGTAGCTGTTGCACCAAAACAGACACCACAAATAATTGTAGAAGGTGTGTTTATGGAGTTAAAATAGTTTGATTTACTGTACTGTAAGTGACACTGTTGTTTCTGCGGTGGTTTGACTTAGAAGTATGGTAGTACCCTGTATTCTATGTTTTAAGAGAACGTTTATGTGAGAGATGTTTTCATGCTATTTTCATAGTTGAATGTAGATCATACTTTAGACCAACAACAAATAGTGGTTTTCAACTCTGTATAACAATACAAAATATTGCACTTCATAAGTGTCTTAGTTTGATATAATGTATTTACAATAAATCAAACACTATTTTCTATGTCTGATGGAACGCACCCTTTTGTTACAGCAGATCTGAGAGAACCACTGTCTAGGTACAGCTATGCTTTTTAGAGAATTCAGTCTGTGGTATTGCTTAAATTAATAAAACAATCTTTGCTTAAGGTCTGGAGTGTGTGTGTGTGTGTGCATGTGTGTAGGTGCGTGTGTGTAGGTCATTTGAATCATTAGCAAACTGTGATCTTTCTTACACACTTTAGAGTTATTTAGATGGAAATATATTTCAACATGTAGGAATGGTTTTGTCTCTGACGTGGTTTTGATAGCCCACTTCAAACCTCACACTGCATCCTGTTGTTTCGAAGTAAGGAGGCAAAATTATGCACAATAATCACACTTATTAGGAAGTAGGCTAAGGAAATCCAAAACAGACCCTTTTATTCCCACAGMAGGAAATTAACTCTACACACGATTCATGTCTATTGCAGAGTAGATCATTATACAATTAGCATCCCCATATAGAAATAACCGAATGTTATTGTTCAGGGCCTGCATTCACAAAATTTCAGAGTAGCAGTGTAGATCACATGAGATCATATACAACAAGTGACACCTGATCCTAGATCAGCACCTACTCTGAGATACTTTTTGAATGCGGTCCTGGAGCTCATCACAGAATATTGATATGTTGGTATGTTGATACCCCTGGTAATTGATACCCCTGGTATGTTGATACCCCTGGTATATTGATACCCCTGGTAATTGATACCCCTGGTATGTTGATACCCCTGGTAATTGATACCCCTGGTATGTTGATACCCCTGGTATGTTGATACCCCTGGTATATTGATACCCCTGGTATGTTGATACCCCTGGTATATTGAGTACCCCTGGTATGTTGTGATAACCCCTGGTATATTGATACCCCCCCCCCCTGGTATGTTGATATCCCTGGTATATTGATACCCCTGGTATGTTGATATCCCCTGGATATATTGATACCCCTGGTATGTTTGCATAACCCCTGGTATATTGATACCCCTGGTATGTTGAACCCCTGGTATGTTGATATCCCTGTATATTGATACCCCTGGTATGTTGATACCCCTGGTATATTGATACCCCTGGTATATTTATACCCCTGGTATGTTGATACCCCTGGTATATTGATACCCCTGGTATGTTGATACCCCTGGGTGAGATCTGCAAAAGTGCGTCACTGATAGACTGACTGTATATTTGCTGACCTAGATTGAGACAACACTGAGTATGATACAAAGAGAAGGAAATCAGTGGAACGCTATCAAAAAGTGGATGCAGTGCTGAGCGAGAACTCAATCAAAGAGCTGGAATAAAACCTTGCCAAAATAGTAGCCTACAATAGAGAGATCCCATTCAACTGAAAGGGGGGTCGGGGGGGTGTAAATATGCTCACATACAGTACTTAACAAATTAACTTAGTCATGCATACAATTTTCTGAGAGATAGGACACCTGGACAGGAAATCCCAGGGGTGTTTGTGTGAGTAGGGATATGAGATGATGGGGGTTGTGTGGGTGTTAAAGGTCCAGTGCAGTCAAAAATGTGATTTTCTAATGTTTTATATACATTTCCACGCTATGAGATTGGAATAATACTGGGAAATTGTGAAAAGTACGAGAATTCCCTTTTTGTGTTAAAGCTGTTTGAGAAGACGACCTGAAATCTCAGCCTGTTTTAGTGGGATGGAGTTTTAGCCTTCAATGGTGACATCACTATGCGGTAAATTAGACCAATAAGAAAGAGAGTTTGAAACCTCTCTGCCAATAACAGCTAATTTCAGTTTCCCCTCCACACTCAGACAGTCCTAGCAAAATTTCCCTTTGATAAGAAGCTATTTTTCTTTCTTTTTGACCATTTTAATTGGAAGAATCACAGTAAGGTATTTAATTGTCACCCAGAAACGATTTGATATTAAGATAAAAATGGCTGCGTTGGACATTTAAAGCTGGATCTGGAGACTAACTGGGGACGTCCTCCTCCACTTAGGGAGATTCTCCTGGAACAGCAGGCTCTCACAGATGCTACTGCTGACCTACTTTATGACATACAGCTGTATACACTACCATTCAAATGTTTGGGGTCACTTAGAAATGTCCTTGTTTTTGAAAAAAAAGTTTAAAAAAAAAAAAAAAAAAAAAAAAAAAAAAATCCATTAAAATAACATCAAATTGATCAGAAATACAGTGTAGACATTGTAATGTTGTAAATGACTAATAGCTGATTTTTAATGGAATATCTACATAGGCATACAGAGGCCCATTATCAGCAACCATCCCTCCTGTGTTCCAATGGCACGTTGTGTTAGAGTTCCTCTGTCCAGTGTCTGTGTTCTTTTGCCCTTCTTAATTTTTTCCAGTCTGAGATATGGCTTTTTCTTTGCAACTCTGCCTAGAAGGCCAGCATCCCAGAGTCGTCTCTTCACTGTTGACATTGAGACTGGTGTTTGTGGGTACTATTTAATGAAGCTGCCAGTTGAGGACTTGTGAGGCATCTCTTTCTCAAACGAGACACTTTGATGTACTTGTCCTCTTGCTCAATTGTGCACCGGGGCCTCCCATTCCTCTTTCTATTCTGGTTAGAACCAGTTTGCACTGTTCTGTGAAGCGAGTAGTAAACAGCATTGTACGAGATCTTCAGTTTCTTGGCAATTTCTCGCATGGAATAGCCTTCATTTCTCAGAACAAGAATAGACTGACGAGTTTCAGAAGAAATTACTTTGTTTCTGGCCATTTTGAGCCTGTAATCGAACCTACAAATGCTGATGCTCCAGAAACTCAACTAGTCTAAAGAAGGCCAGTTTTAGTGCTTCTTTAATTAGAACAACAGTTTTCAGCTGTGCAAGCATAATTGCAAAAGGGTTTTCTAATGATCAATTAGCCTTTTAAAATGATAAACTTGGATTAGCTAACACAAGAAACAGAAATACGTCATTTTCAGACACTTTGCTATATATACTCGAAATTGAGCTCAGATGCATCTTGTTTCCATTGATAATCCTTGAGATGTTTCTACAACTGAATGGAGTCCACCTGTGGTAATTTCGATTGGACATGATTTGAAAAAACACACACCTATAAGGTCCCAAAATTGACAGTGCATGTCAGAGCAAAAACAAAGCCATGAGGTCGAAGGAATTGTCCGTAGAGCGCCGAGACAGGATTGTGTTGAAGCACAGATCTGGGGAAGGGTACCAAAAAAATATCTGCAGCATTGAAGGTCCCCAAGAACACAGTGGCCTCCATCATTCTTAAATGAAAGAAATTTGGAACCTCCAAGACTCTTCCTAGAGCTGGCCGTCCGCCCAAACTGAGCAATCGGGGGAGAAGGGCCTTGGTTAGGGAGGTGAACAAGAACCCAATCGTCATTCTGACAGAGCTCTAGAGTTCCTCTGTGGAGATGGGAGAACCTTCCAGAAGGACAACCATCTCTGCAGCACTCCACCAATCAGGCAATTATGGTAGAGTGGCCAGACGGAAGCCACTGCTCAGTAAAAAGCATATGACAGCCCGCTTGGAGTTTGGCACCTAAAGACTCTCAGACCATGAGAAACAAGATTCTCTGGTCTGTTGAAACTAAGATTGAACTCTTTGGACTGAATGTCAAGCGTTACGTCTGGAGGAAACCTGGCACCATCCCTACGGTGATCATGCTGTGGAGATGTTTTTTCAGTGGCAAGGACTGGGACACTAGTCAGGATCGAGGGAAAGATGAACAGAGCAAAGTACAGACAGATCCTTGAGGAAAACCTGCTCCAGAGCGCTCAGGACCTCAGACTGGGGCAAAGGTCCACCTTCCAACAGGACAACGACCCTAAGCACACAGCCAAGACAACGCAGGAGTGGCTTCGGGACAAGTCTCTGAATTTCCTTGAGTGGCCCAGCCAGAGCCCAGACTTGAACCCAATTGAACATCTCTGGAGAGACCTGAAAATAGCTGTGCAGCAACGTTCCCTATCCAACCTGACAGAGCTTGAAAGGATCTGCAGAGAAGAATGCGTGAAACTCCCCAAATACAGGTGTGCCAAGCTTGTAGCGTCATAACCAAGTGGACTTGAGGCTGTAATCGCTGCCAAATGAGCTTCAACAAAGTACTGAGTAAAGGGTCTGAATACTTATGTAAATGTGATATTTCAGTTGTTTATTTTCTATAAATATTCAAACATTTCTAAAAACCGGTTTTTGCTTTGTCATCATGGGCTATTGTGAGTAGATTGATGAGGAACAAAACGATTTAATCAATTTCAGAATAAGGCTGTAATGTAACAAAATGTTGAAAGGGCTCTGAATACTTTCCGAATGCACTGTACATATGAATCATTGTTTATACATGATTGCATACAGATTTTGTTCCAGTCCATTGTGACTTTAATAAATTCAGTAGAAACTACCCGTATGGATCACAAACATGTATTGTTCCCAAACACTGAATCATAACCCATGGAAAGCAAGAAAAACACAAATAATTTACATCCTGGAAAACCAGAAACAGGGCTGAGGGCAAACTCACTAAAAAAAGAATACATTAGTCTATCGTGTTTTGCTCATATAACTGATTTGTAATTACAATTAGCAGTAAATGAAGGGCACACAAAAGACTGTGCATATGCCTGGCTGCTCTCCCAAAAGGATTACGAGAATCCATGACCATGTTAGATGGGAAAAAGTGGCCCTGAGTCATACTTAATTACACCGTAAGTGAATTTGTCCAAATACCTTTGACTTCTTCACATGGGGGCGACTAGATACATTAAGTCAGGGGTAGCCAACCCTGTTCCTGGAGTACCGCAGGTACTGCAGGATTTTGTTCTAACTAGGCACCACGCCTGACCAACTGAGCTAATTGATCAGTTCAATGACTGACTAAATTCAACACACCTGGTATTCTAGGTCAGTTAAGTCAAAAACATGAAGTGCCTGTGACACTCCAGTATCCAGGAAGGCCTACCCCTGCATTAAGTGCTTTTCATTAAACAGATATGTATGAAAATAAAAGGTGACATTCTGTACTGTTGCCTCATATGAAACATTTGAGCTCAAATCCAAAATGCTGGAGTATAGAGCCAATCCCAACTTTTACTGTGTCGCCTACAGCAGGGGATCCCAAACTTTTTCACTTGGGGGCCCCCCTTCCAGCATTGGGGAACATCCCGAGCCGCCCCTTGCACTGTTCATGATACGCACTGTTCATGATACAAACTGTTCACATCCCTCTTGTTGGTGGGGAGAATTTTGCAGGTTTAATGCTTATTTCCTGCAATTCTACACATTTTGTCATGGGGTGCAACAAACATTTTGAACTTTTCTTGCAATTCTATACATTTTGCCATGTCCAATGTGTATTCATGTGATATTTGAGTGACAAAAAAATTACAACAATATCTAAGGGCAAAAAAAAACGAAATACAAAATGTCAGCTGACATGGGCTAGTTGATCTGGACAATTTTGACAAGTTATAAAGTTATAACACTCTAAGGTCTGCGATGACTAACATGACAAGAGGAACTGATGATGCACTACCCAACTTCGAAATTGCACCTTGTGCATTCTACTTTGACAACTTTCAAGAGTAAGTTTAAAGCCGGACTGAGTTCTGCACCCACCCCCCTGCCGACCCCTCACGCCACCCCCATTCAGAAGCAGTCGTGTAGCAAGGTTGTCTAGATACGTTCCTCTTTATAACCTTCTGTTTCCTGAGGACACCTGGGTACCCAAATGGCCACTGTGAGTGTTATTGAGTGTCCCTTTGCCTGTTGGAAAAAAAGAGGCTGGGTATAATCCAACTTTGACATGGCATAATGAAAACATAAAGGTTTAATACATAACTGCCCCAAAACAGAAATAAACTGAGAGAATGGCTGTATTTCACAATGTTACACAAGTTAGATATCTTGCAGCTCCAAAAAACGTGAATTCAACCAACAAGTGTAACTCCAAGGCTGTCGACAACATAACATTAAGCTGCAGAAATTAGATGCTGCACACCTGTCAGTCCACTAGAATCTGCCCCATAACTCTGCTACTGTAGCTCTTCGTTTGCGAAGGCATATCTATAATAATGCCATGCCAGTCAGGCCGTTTTGTAAATTGTGTACACAAGCAGAAGTTGAGTCGAAGCACAGTGAGAACAACAAGCTGAAGCAAACCCAGACTTGGAAGCCTCTCTCCTTTGTCCTCTCAAGAGACACATGTGTAAATGTGGCACCATACGGTTCTCACCTCCAATCAATATTTTCCTCCTCACTTGTCGGAGTTGCTGCCTTTTGCAAATTGCTCTCCTGTTTGGCCACCTAATGTCTACTTGTGTACATGTCACAAAAACGTGCAGGCTGAGACTCATCATTTGTCAAAGTGTCGTTGACTTTGTGTGTTTGTCAACCTCCCACAGGCTCTCATTGGCCTTTCTGGCTCCTCTCAAATGTGTCTTCTTCTTAATGAACATTGTGACCAATTGTTTCTTGACAAATGTGACTTAAGGTCAAATTCTTGACCTACAGTAGGGCCTCCATTCACCGAAATTCACCAACAGGTCTGAAATGTATGACCAAATCTGACCCAGGCTTGCTACTGAGCTGCACGCATGGAAAAAGTATTCATTGTTGATGCTTCAATGGGAAGACGCCATAGATTTTTTCCGCCAATCTCCAATGTGGGTCAACTAGTTACTGTAATGCATTTCAAATCTTGACATTCATTGACATTCACCAACTGAACTATCGACACTAAGGTTCTATGAAAACAAATCTGAAAAATGTGAGAAGAACATGACAAAAAAATTTAACTTGCTCCAATGTGAGTTTCTGTCAATAAAGGCAATATTGTGGGTAGCACTTCAATTTACAGTACTGTTTTCAGCGGTATCTGCCTGATATCTACTACAAAAGTATGTGGTATCAATGCCCACATCAACCCACAGTCTGTCCATATACATAAACTATGCATCAGTACAAACATTCAGATGTCCCTCTCTCAACACCAAACTAGTGAGAACCACGCCAAACGGAGTATGTTGATATCTCTAAGGACATTAGGTGCCCACAATGATTATCATCTCTAAATTGTATTGGCCAATAATGGGGAGAGTGTTGATGAAGAATGAACCATTAGCCCTGCATCTGTTATCACCCTGTTAGTTTTCTGGAATCTGTTGGGAGACTCGAGGCTATATCATCGCATGGACCAGCTGTTTCCTCAAAGGCCTTTCCTGGAATTGGAGATTCTAAGTGTGTGTGTGTGTGTTCGGTTTTACTATCCTTGTGGGGACTAGAAGTCTTCACAAGAATAGTAAAACAAGGAAAAGTTGGAACATTTCGCCAGTCCCCACAAGGAAAAATACTATTTTAGGCTTAGGGGTTAGGTGCAGGATTTAGGGTTATGGGTTTGGAGTTAAGGTTGGGGTTAGGGGAAAAAATATTTGGAATGGGAATCAATTGTTGGATAGTAAAACAAATGTGTGTGTATGTGTGTTGTGTGCATATTGGTTCCTAGAGAGGACAGGGAAGAAGGCGATACCTACAGGCGATACCTATAAAACCAGACAAAAGCGCTAAACCAGGGATGCAAACTGAAACATGCCAAAAAAAATCCTGCTAGGGGGAAATGCAGGTTTTAACTAATTAAACCACAAATAATATTATCTACATGAACAGTCTTTGTGTGTAAAATAAAAAGTGGGTAATGTGAACCTAACTCACAGCTAAAAAAATTAAGAAAGCAATCCAATGTTATTTGTTGCCTAGACTTTACTGCAAATGACACTCAAGTCTTGAGAAAAAACAATACACTAATATTGTCACACCCTGATCTGTTTCACCTGTCTTTGTGCTTGTCTCCACCCCCTCCATGTGTCGCCCATCTTCCCAATTATCCCCTGTGTATTTATACCTGTGTTCTCTGTTTGTCTGTTGCCAGTTTGTTTTGTCCGTGAGACCTACCAGCGTTTGTTCCCCTGCTCCTGTCTGTTTCTTGCTCCTGTTTCCTAGTCCTTTTCGGTTTTGACCCTTCTGCCTGCCCTGACCCTGAGCCTTCCTGACGTTCTATACCTTGCCCTAGCTCACCTGCCTGCCCTTTGACCTGTCGTTTGCCTGCCCCTGTATTAGAAATAAACTTTTGTTTCTTCAACACTGTCTGCATCTGGGTCATACCTGAAACGTGATAAATATTGCAGTTAGCCATAACAGCCTTTGTAATAGAATGCTCGTGACCACACACATCTAAATATTGCACTTGGGGGAAAAAACATCTTAAAGTAGAAATAGAATGAAACAAACAGGCATTCTATTTTTGCTCTATTTTAGTGGATCGATCAAGTGCACAAGGCTACATGTGTGCAAAAATAATGTTTACTGAGTAAAAAATGTAATAATCCCCGCTCACTCACACACAAGTGTTACTGTCAAGTTGAACACAACAAAACCAATATCTTTGGGCTACACTGCACATTATAACATTGTACACTTTCTGCCTGTGGACATCTGTTCTACAATGTGCCAGCAGAGAATGATACTCTTTGTTGGCATAATTGATCTCTTTCAGGCAGAGAGTACACCTGGCATACCTCTTTTTATCCACTGTATTGAAAAAGTGAGATAGAGGGAAAGTGTGTGGTGTTCCTTTCACCTCTATAGTGGCATCCAGCTTAAGCCAGGCCCAGCCCATCTGATGTTGTAATGTTAGCTAGCTAACGTTAGCAGTCTGACTTCATTAGCCAGCTAATTTTCACACCATAAACTCAATTAGTTGATCAGTTAAGATAGCTAATGTTGCTCAACATTTATCTGGCTAGCTAATGAAGAATTCAATCCAGCTAGCAAGATACTTAACAATGCTAACAATACTTGTTCCACCACACTTTCTCCCTTACCTCAAACTTTCCAAATGCCAGTTGTTTTTCGGTTAAAGCTCATGAATTACGCTTCATCACCTTCTCACCCACGTCTCCATGGTCAAGCTTCTCACCTACCTCTTCATTATTGTTCAGGGGACGTAACTGTAACTGCTGTAACTGGCAAACTGCCTTTCCACTCTCTGCTGTCTTTCCAGAGCGCACGCTGATGCTGTAAGTAGCAAATTGGTTGTCTCTTCTCTCTTCAGCCGTGTGCTGCATTCTGTTGTTATGTGAACAATTGGCTGAACTTGATACAGCCAGGATTGCTCGAAACACGCATCACTTTTTGCTTACAGCCAGTAGTGATCCAAAGCCCCTCCCCCACCCCCCCAAAATATTTTCTCATCGGAAATACACAAATCACCTACTTTGGATTCAAAACAGCGAATTTTGCCAAAACATGACTAGTTTGCATCCCTGTAAACACACACAGCTTATGTATCATAGCTAAACACACACAGCTTATGTATCATAGCTAAACACACACAGCTTATGTATCACAGCTAAACACACACAGCTTATGTATCATAGCTAAACACACACAGCTTATGTATCACAGCTAAACACACACAGCTTATGTATCACAGCTTAACACACACAGCTTATGTATCATAGCTAAACACACACAGCGTATGTATCATAGCTTAACACACATAGCTTATGTATCATAACTAAACACCTACAGTTTATGTATCATACTTTATGTGTGTCACATCATATCACGTCTCTCAGTTTGCAAATGAGATATCTAAAATGCATTACCCCAGAACACAGTCATACTCAAAATAAAATGAATACCTTCATGGATTGTTGCTTCTCATGATTGATCTCACTTAGAAGTGAGATCACTTCGGGCCTCCCGAGTAGCACAGAGGTCTAGGGCACTCCATTGCATTACTAGAGGCGTAACTACAGACCTGAGTTTGATCCCGGGTCTGTGTGGCTGGCTTCGGGATTAAGCGGGCGGGCGTTAAGAGAGCTCGGTTAGGCGGGTCATGTTTCGGAGGATGCATGACTCGACCTTTGCCTCCCGAGCCCGTTGGGGAGTCGTAGCGATGAGACAAGATCGAAAATACTCTACTGTATTCTTACTCAAAAGACTGTTACAGCATATATGGTAGGTAGAATAAGACATTTCTGTGTGACTCTGAATGCATACTGCTTTTACTCTGCTTTTCTCTGTGCTTCAAAGGCGCTTCATGAGGCAGAGACCCCCGTCAAGACTATTTATAACTCAATCAGCCATGTATTTGTTCCTTTTACTCTTTTTCTAGTGGCACTGCTGATGCTACCAAAGCTGTGAAACCACAAGAGATCTGCCTCTGACGCCTGCATGAAAACAACAGCCGCAGGTGGCGGGGCTCAAAGGAGAATCAGCAGCGAAAATAGATATTTAGCTATACACATAAAGGACCAACTCGTTTGCTTGTCACTGCCCTGTAAAATTCTTTGTCTCGTGGCAATCATCAACGTTTTTCAAATCAAGCTGCCTTGAGTGTCACCTGTGTAAAATCTCATTCGACACATATCAAAAGACAAGCTTGGCTGGCTCTACAGTATGTTGAATGGATCGGATTGATTTTCAGCTGCAAGCAATTTATATCAGTGATGTAGTAAAGTCACTAAACCTCGAGGCTGAGTCGAGTCCCAGGTCCCCAGTGTTCGAGTCCAAGTCCGAGTCACGAGTCGAGTCACGAGTCGAATCCCAAGTCCCCAGTTTTCACTACAACACTGATTTATACTGTAGTTTACAGCGCCACTATTATGTAAAAAAAGATACACAGGAGATGTTCACTGCATAAATTAGAGTGCAGTTATTTTTACAAAATATCTGTTCCATAGCCTGGTCCCAGATCTGTGTGTGCTGTATTGCCAACTCCTTCTCATTGTCATGCCAAACATTTGTTAAGCAATTGCCATAGGAGTACAATACAAACAAATCTGGGACCGGGCTATTTGTTCCCCACTTTATGGTACAAATGCCGACTTTGCACCTTCCGCAATATCCCTCCAGTGTAGAAATGTGACATGCCCTTTAGATATACCTGTGTAAACGTTCGGTTGGTGAGATTCCAGAGCGACACTATAATAGGACTAAAATACGATGGGAACCAGTACCAGTCGCCGACAGCAAGGCAAGATGGTGCGGTCACACAAAGGGTCGATTGCTACGGATCCCAGGCCTAAAGTGGGATGGATTTCAGATGCCTTAAACCTCAGTCTGTAGCCCGAGGGTATTGATGGCATGTTGACCAACCCATGCACAGACAGAAGTAATTTGTTGTTTTGCCGCCTATGCAATAAAGTGAGTTTCTGTTGAGTTTCCTGCTACCTGGTATTGTGATTTGCGGTGGCAATTTTCCGATAGCATGGCCTTGGGTTACAGTGGCATATTGATTGGTTTGAGAGAAGATAAATGCATACAGCCCCGCATCTGTTTGCAGTAGAGCTCCTTTACGGTGTCCATTTTAGGATACCCTCTGCCTCACTCGGCTTGAGGCTGAGGGTGTCTTAAAATGGACACTGTACTAAATATCTCAGGAAAAGAGTCGGACGGAAAAGCAACAGCAAAATTGCAATTCATTGCATTTTACTGAGCGATGCTCTATATTACTGATGGTGATTACAATTTATGCACTGACTGACAGCTGCATCTTCATCTGTGATTGGGACTGGATTGGAACGAGTAAATCGAGAGATTAAGAGAAAAACTCTTACAGAATTGGCAGTTATGAAAATATGTGTGGAATTAACTTGGTAGATTGGATAGGAGAACAGTTCCTAGACAGTGTTTTGTATTGTAGCTTGAAGGTCCATCTGAAGGTCCAGCCTTGGAGGGCTGTCTAGGGAGATCAGAACTATGAGTGATGGATCGATTTATAAAGAAAAGTCACAGAATGCTCTTATGGTCACTATACTTTTGACACCCTCAATTCTCAAAGACATCCCCATATACAGTATAATACTCTCTACTTCACTCCTACAGATAAAACTCTTGAATTATATTGCTGAGTGATATCTGGAACGAAAATATGACCTCCTGTTCATAAACTCCATAATAATTCAAGACTGTGTGGTGGAGGCAGCGGTGAGAAAGTCGTAAAGCAGAGACTCTGGGACGTTTCAGTTACAGACAAACAGCATAAATCAGCGGATGGGAAATTACATTGAAATGAAAGGATGACACGGGGGGAAATTGCTCCAAATGTTTACACTCTCCCTGTAAATGCATACAGCATTCAATCAACATTGACCAAGAACAGGACACTCAAAAATATGAGTTCTTCTCACCAACGGCCTATTTACACTATGAGTCCATAAGGTAAAGAATCGAAGTGGGCACATAGGTAGATGGGAAGATAGGAGATAGAAACAATAGATGATAAAGCTTGCTTAGTGGAGAGATACCAGATTTTTGTAATTTGCAAAGTCAATAATATGCATTTTCATTTATTTCTGTTTATCTCCAACTCCTTAAAACGTTTTTTTTTTATGACAAGAATATTGCATAAGGAAAATGATCCCTGACATATCCCCAAGACCTTGATAGATTTAATTTGGAACACTGAGATATGCAGTTATAACCTATGACACCAGTTGGTAGCAGACTCCAGGCATTAAAGGGGAAGGATATATGATGAGCTTCCTGTTCCTGTACGGCTGACAATAATGAATATTAATGACAAATGAAAAATGCATTAGTCTGGGAGATGTTGGGTCTGCTATGTAATGTTTTTCCATGGGAGCTGAGAGGAGCCAAAGATGCCCTGTGGTGGTGGGGCAGAGAATAGAACATAAACCAAGGGGTGTCTTGTCTCCACCACTGTGTGGCTAGTCTGCTAGCAGGACAGGGTTTTAGATAATAATGTAGAAACAGTCACAATGACCTAACACAACACTATCAGAATATTTCAGGATTGTTCCCCCCCCCCCTTTTCCCCTTCCCTATCATTTTACCAGTTTGTCCCACTGAGATAAAAAGGGGGATTTTTTTAAGGACAAAAAGTGAATGTTTGAGACTAAACTGCTTTGAAACTGTAATGATGTGCGCTGAGAGTCGGGAAGCAAGTTCAGGGAGTGAGTGTTTTAATAAATAAATGAAACATAATACAAAACAAGAAACACGAGCAACGCACAGACAGGAAACACAAACAATGACGCCTGGGGAAGGAACCAAAGGGAGTGACAAACTCAGCAAAAAAAAAAAACATCCCTTTTTCAGGACCCTGTCTTGCAACGATAATTCGTAAAAATCCAAATAACTTCATAGATCTTCATTGTAAAGGGTTTAAATACTGTTTCCCATGCTTGTTCAATGAACCATAAACAATTAAGGAACATGAACCTGTGGAACGGTCGTTAAGACACTAACAGCTTACAGACGGTAGGCAATTAAGGTCACAGTTGTGAAAACTTAGGACACTAAAGAGGCCTTTCTACTGACTCTGAAAAACACCAAAAGAAAGATGCCCAGGGTCCCTGCTCATCTGCGTGAACGTGCCTTAGGCATGCTGCAAGGAGGCATGAGGACTGCAGATGTGGCCAGGGCAATAAATTGCAATGTCCGTACTGTGAGACGCCTAAGACAGCACTACAGGGAGACAGGACGGACAGCTGACCGTCCTCACAGTGGCAGACCCCGTGTAACAACACCTGCACAGGATCGGTACATCCAAACATCACACCTGCGGGACAGGTACAGGATGGCAACAACAACTGCCCGAGTTACACCCGGAACGCACAATCCCTCCATCAGAGCTCAGACTGTCCGCAGAGAGGCTAGACTGAGGGCTTGTAAGCCTGTTGGAAGGCAGGTCCTCACCAAACATCACCGGCAACAACGACGTCTATGGGCACAAACCCACCGTCGCTGGACCAGACAGGACTGGCAAAAAGTGCTCTTCACTGACGAGTCACGGTTTTGTCTCACCAGGGATGATGGTCGGATTCGCGTTTATCGTCGAAAGAATGAGCGTTACACCGAGGCCTGTATTCTGGAGCGGGATCGATTTGGAGGTGGAGGGTCCGCTATGTTCTGGGGCGGTGTGTCACAGCATCATCGGACTGAGCTTGTTGTCATTGCAGGCAATCTCAACGCTGTGCATTACAGGAAAGGCATCCTCCTCCCTCATGTGGTAACCTTCCTGCAGGCTCATCCTGACATGACCCTCCAGCATGACAATGCCACCAGCCATACTGCTCATTCTGTGCGTGATTTCCTGCAAGACAGGAATGTCAGTGTTCTGCCATGGCCAGCGAAGAGTCCGGATCTCAATTCTATTGAGCACGTCTGGGACCTGTTGGATCAGAGGGTGAGGGCTAGGGCCATTCCCCCGAGAAATGTCCGGGAACTTGGAGGAGCCTTGGTGGAATAGTGGGGTAACATCTCACAGCAAGAACTGGCAAATCTGGTGCAGTCCATTAGGAGGAGATACACTGCAGTACTTAATGCAGCTGGTGGCCACACCAGATACTGACTGTCACTTTTGATGTTGACCCCCCCCCCCTTTGTTCAGGGACACATTATTCAATTTCTGTTAGTCACATGTCTGTGGAACTTGTTCAGTTTATGCCTCAGTTGTTGAATCTTGTTATGTTCATACAACTATATACACATGTTAAGTTTGCTGAAAATAAACGCAGTTGACAGTGAGGACGTTTCTTTTTTGCTGAGTTTATATAGGGCAGGTAATCAAGGAAGTGATGGAGTCCAGGTGAGTGATGACGCGCAGGCTCGTGTAACGATGGTAACAAGTGTGCGCCATAACGAGCAGCGTGGTGACCAAGAGGCCGGAGACGTGACAGAAACGATCAGCAGTGTGGTGCTGCAGATTTGAATCACCAGTTAACCATCCACATAGCTTACATAGAGGTATTGTTCACCTATAGTAGTAATTCATGCATGCTTGTGTGAAGTGATTATTTAGCAGAGTGCATAGATCCTTAGTGGTCTTTGAAAACTGAAAAACCCAGGGACTTAAAAGTGCCAATTAGCGGAATCAGATTATTCAATTGATACACCACTGACTAAGTGACTTATTTGTCATATAAACAAAGCCACAACCAATGCAATGTACTTTCTTCAAACCAAGTGTTTGATCTAAAATGCCACCAGCTATGCTTCGGAAGGTGAAGATTGAATCATCCAACACCCGTGGCGAGTGGAGCGAAGACTAGCCAATCACCAAGCGGCACTGACAATTACAGACACCACCTGCGGATTTGGAGAGATGGGGGGGCGGCACGGAGAACAGAAGGCTACAGAGAATGGTAGAACTCCCCTTAGAAACAAACAGGGAAAATAAAGCCCACTAAACTCAATTGACTTTGAATGAACTCGTATGATAGACTCTGAACCCCTACAGTGAAGTGTTTGATTGAAAACTGGGTGTGTTCTTTTTCATGAATACCAAATCAAGGACAAAAATACTCCCTCCTTAGTTTATATAATTGGTTTGAATATGTGCATCATACTTGATGTGGGAAAATTGAATCCAAACTGATTGAATCAAATGCAACTCTGTTGGGTACTGTATGTTTTGTGATTAGCATTCAGAGTGGTTTGCCACAGGTACTGTAGGCTACCTGAAGAGTTTCTATTGTCAGATATACACTGTGTACAAAACATTAGCAACACCTTCCTAATATTGAGTTGCACCCCCTTTTGCCTTTAGAACAGCCTCATTTCGTAGAGGCATCGAAAGTTCTTGACACTCAAACCGGGGAGCTTGGCATCTACTACCGTACCCCGTTCAAAGGCACTTAAATATTTCGTCTTGCCCATTCTCCCTCTGAATGGCACACATACTCAATCCATGTCTCAATTCTTGAAAATCATTTAACCTGTCTCCTCCCCTTCATCTACACAAGCATTTCGTTACACCTGCTAAATATGTGTATTTATTTTATATTTGCCTAGGCAAGTCAGTTAAGAACAAATTCTTACTTTCAATGAAGGCCTAGTAACAGCTGCCTCGTTCAGGGGCAGAACAACAGATCTGTACCTTGTCAGCTCGGGGATTCGATCTTCCAACCTTTTGGTTACTAGGTCAACACTCTAACCACTAGGCTACACTGATTTAAGTGGGTTTCACAAGTGACATCAATAAGGGATCATAGCTTTCACCTGGATTCAACTAGTCAGTCTATGTCATGGAAAGAGCAAGTGTTCCTAATGTTTTGTACACTCAGTGTAGAACACACAGACTACCCCATTCAGGGTTGGGCCAATTCCATTTCAGTTTGGTCAATTCAGGAAGTAAACTGAAATTCTAATCTCAAAATGGAAACTTCCCTAATTGAAAATCACTTCCTCGTTTATAAAGAATTGACCCCCATCCCTCAACGCCAAATGACCGTCGTCAGGGAGTTCACGATTAAGATTTGAAGCAAAATAGAAGGTTAAAACGTGTAGAGAGAGAGAGACATTTCGGATGAGGTACTACTGTATTGCATACACAATGGCACGAAAAAATTATTCACTGTGCCAAACTTCACAGTAGTCCCTCGTGAACTACACGCTCGGCGGTCTGAATAAGTCATGATCCTTTTGAAAGGTTTGGTGCTCCAAGGGCAGGCTGTTCCTTCTGCCTTAGTAGTAACTTTCCTGCAGTTCTGTACCAACAAGGAAACTTAATGTGCAGGACTCTCACTCCAAGACCCCATAGTTCTTTTCCACTGGAGGCACATGCAGGGAAATCTCCGGTAAAGACACACGCATACAAGCCTGTTACTGTAACCTCCTTTTCCCCCACTCTAATCCACGGAGCTATCTCTGTATACGGCGCATGAGACCGTCTGTCTGTGTGTGTGCAGACTGCAGAATTGTATCAGATTACTACTGTTGTAGTTAACACACACTAAACCAGTTGCCTAATGTCTGTCTGTGTGTCTCTGTGTCTCTGTGTCTCTGTGTGTGTATGTGTGTTGTGTGTGTGTCTCTGTGTGTGTGTGTCTTTGTGTGTGTGTGTGTGGGTTGTTGTGTGTGTTGTTGTGTGTGTGTTGTGTGTGTGTGTGTGTGTGTGTGTGTGTGTGTGTGGTGTGTGTGTGTGGGGAGATGGCATTGTGCTGAGCTTTAATGGGAGGCAGGAATAGCTGAGAGGGCTTCCTATGTTTTCCTACTAACATTTCACACAAGGTTAATATGTTCCATTAGGGTTCATATGTTCCATTAGGTATAAAAAAATAAAAAATAAATGAGAGAAAATATTGAAATAATAAATGGTGAAAAATAAATCATAAGGAATAAGGTTTTGAAATGTATGTCCTATATCTAGACAGATATCTCTAGCTTAAATTGACCGATTTTTATGTTACTTCGATTGACGCAAGGGTGTGTCAAGAGACTTTAGGGGGTAAAAAAAATATGTATTTTATTTATTTAACTAGGCAAATCAGTTAAGGACAAATTCTTATTTATAATGACGGCCTACCCCAGCCGAAGACGGACGACACTGGGCCAATTATGCGCCGCCCTATGGGACTCCCAAACACAGCCGGATGTGATACAGCCTGGAATCGAACCAGGGACTGTAATGACACCTCTTGCAGTGAGATGCAGTGCCTTAGACCGCTGCGCCACAATACATGGATTTTCAACAAATTTGATGTGTACATTTCTACCAGGAAATGTTCACTACTTCCACTATCAGGAGCAGTTGAACAAATACAGTCAAGTATGAGCTCTAATCAGAAGTCACCACTTTTTCTTCTCCTTTGATTGGATGGATGATATGCAATCACAAATCAGTCACAAAGGTTTGAAATTCTGTAACAAAATCACCGTGGGCCACATATGTATCCTGGTAGTTGGGGTAAGTGGAAAGTGGTTTCATGAGTTACACAAAATACATACACAAAAGTAGAGACACTGATGCAAACGGATCATGTTTACATATGATACATACCTATAAGGAAAGCACCGATAATACTGTTCCCGCTATTATCCTAATGATGACTCTTTACAGCTAAATATCTCGAAGTAGAGGCTGGAMATTTGCCATTGTGATAACAAGTGGGTGTGTGGTGCACAACTCTACATTTCTATCTTTGGAAAATGGAAGAAAGCATAGAAATAATTAAGGGGTGAGAAGCTTGTGTTAATTGCCTGCTTTGTGGGTGACACAGCTGTGTTGCCGAAAAGCTTGGTGTGTTTGGCAGCCAACCAGGTCTGTGTCGTGTTCATTAGTGCACACCGTAGCAAAATGTTTTGCAATGGAAAACAAAAATACGTTTTTCTTATTGGACGAGTTCAGGTAGTCCCAACCCTGTTCCTTTTATTTTTCTTCTTCTCGTTTGGTGCCTTATGAATACGACCCTGGTTTTCCGTCCCCAGGAAACCTTATCGCTCATTCCTGTACGGCAGATAAATGAGCTAATCCTCTTTCACTGACACAAGGACACYGGGATATACACACGGTTCGGTATAATGGAGGCATTTCAATTCTTCTGTTGTGAAGGAATGCGCCCGGTGAGAATTGCAGGCTTTGCCACCACAGTGCTGTTAAAATGTGAATAAGTAATACAGAAGAGTGAAAAGAGGCCAGTATACGGGTGTGGAAACGTATTAAAGGACATGGGTGGCTAATCTTCCTTTTGGGAGCAGTACACTCCTGTTGGAGCTAGTTCCACCCTTACTATAACACACCTGATTCTACTGATCGGCTGCTCCTCAGCACATTGATTAGCTGAATCAGGTGTATTATAGTAAAGATGGGGCAAAAACCTGCACAACCAGCTCTCCAGGAGAAGACTTGGTCGTCCCTGTTATAGGGTGACCTCTTTGGGTGAAATAAATACAGTAAGTATTTGAGGGGAGAGGGGTTGAAGTTCTTGAGTGAATACATTACTGCTATTATCCCTGCAACTAGGATGTATACGGGCTTTTCACTCACTAATGATCCATTTGCTGCTAAGGGTTAAGTGAGAGAGAGAGGTTTAACACAAGGCTCATTATACGGTGTTTCTTCTCACGCATGGTTTATATTTAACCAATAAGGCCCGAGGGGGTGTGGTAAATGGCCAATCTACCACGGCTAAGGGCTGTTCTTAAGCGCGACGCAACGCGGAGTGCCTGGATACAGCCCTTAGCCGTGCTATATTGGCCATATACCACAAACCCCAGTGGTGCCGTATTACTATTATGAACAGGTTACCAACGTAATTAGAGCAGTAACAATAAATGTTTTGTCAAACCCGTGGTATACGGTCTGATATACCACGACTGTCAGCCAATCAGCATTCAGAGTTTGAACCACCCAGTTTATAAAAAACAATAGAATCTTACCCATACGGTAAGATATATACATAATCAATGATCACTTAATGATCCCTTCATCTCTCCAGTTTCGTCAAACAGTCTAAACAACCTGGTTATCCATCCCGTGACTGCTTTTAGCCCTTAACTCAGCGTTCCCCAAATCGTGCCCTGGGCCCCCCCCCCCCCCCCCCCCCCGCCCCCCCCCCCCCCCCCCCCCCCCCCCCCCCCCCGCTGGGGCACGCTTTGATTTTAGCCCTAGCGCTTCACAGCTGATTTAAATAATTAACTCATCATCAAGCTTTGATTATTTTAATCAGCTGTGTAGTGCTAGGGAAAAAGCTAAATGTGCACCACTTGGAGTCCCCGGGATCGAGTTTGGGAAACACGGCCTTAACTGTAGCTGTGTCCTTTATGTTTTCCATGAAATGTGTTGCACCCCTACCGATGTGTTGTAAATATGTCTTTTTCTATTTCCGTTTATGAGTTGATTTTTTAAATGTTTTTTTTTTTGTCTGCTTTGTCTGTAACGTTGTCACTTGTCTGCTTGCAGCACAGTTCATTCCTCCATCTTGGCAAGGTCGTTATTGTAAAAGATAATGTATTCTCAATGACTGACTGTTTGTTGTAATTGTACGGAAGGTTCATCCCGTGCTGCATATAGCTAGTGGTTCAGTAACATAAATACCCAATGAGAGTGCCTGTACTGTATGTTGATGTGGTAGGCTAAATACAAGTCACAATGTTGAATGTTGTCACGGTTGCTTAGTTTCGGCTGTGATTGCATCACAACCACACAGGCTTGTGTTTGATCCATTCGCCAAAATCTCCATGCCCCTGTGGCGGCTAACCGCCACCCCCATCCACTGTACCTTCACCACACCCTTCCTAAAACTGAGGCAACACATTGCTCCTCTGACAAACTAGCTTAGCACAAACAATTGAACAAAAAATGAATATCTGTCTCTACCAAAAAGGAGGAATAGAAATGAGGAATACACTTACGAGAATATGTTACCTCTCCCTGAAACAGACACGACTAAAACACAACAACTCTCCCTGCTCAATTCCCTAAATATAGGGCGTTTATTTTGAAAGGTTTGCCTGGCATACGTCTGAGAGGGGATGCAGGTTGTCAGACCACCACAATGGCTTCTCCTCCACCACAACAACAAACAACACTCCCTCCCCATATACCTGACAGCTAACCCTGAGCAAATATCAATATGACCCGGCTATGTCCTCCTGTCAACGTGAGGATAAATCACAGTTTACCACATAGTGCATAAAGGCAATGGCAGGAACCATTAATGTTGAGTTTTTTTAGGCTCAGGTCACAGAGATGCGTCAGAAAAATCTATAATTCCTCTGATCGGTAGTTTACCTAAATTTAGTCCACTCACTGTAGTAGAAGTGAGCCATAGAGATGGATAGAGGGCACACTTGCCACAAAAGACTGTGATGGTGTCATGGCATAGGCAACACCATGGAGGGCTTTCACCATTTTCAAAGAGTTAACTGGGTGGGATTTGCTATGGTTTCTGAGTGATCGGGCAATGACCAATGCATAGTATTCTTCCTCAAATGGGTTTGTCTATACTTTGTAAGAATTTAATCCAGGTCTGTAGGAGGGATCAGCCAATTAAGTATTCTCCTGTTAAAACATTCCAGCATGACATGATGTCAGTATATTGCCAACGATGGCTTTAAGCTTGTTTGAAACACAAAATAAGACAATTGACTACTTTGATATGGAGATAGCCATCCATGGTTCTGCCAATGCTGTCACAGAGCGATCAATGGCAAAGATAGGAGGGGTACCATCAATCAATCAACCAATCAAATGTATTTATAAAGCCCTTTTTTACATCAGCAGATGCCACAAAGTGCTAAACAAAAATCTATCCATCTCTATGATGTGAGCAGTTTAAAAAAAAAAAACGTATATAGGCAGAGGCCTGGTTTAAATCAGCAAGGGCTACCTGCAGGTCTACAGGTCAAGGTTTGTTGGCCAATCTTACAGTAGCAAGGATTTATAGAACACATCGCTATTGAAGTCCCCTGTCAGTCATACCATCTATCAAATGATAATATGAAGATCGGTGTCTGCATTATGGAACAATGTTACTCTAAGCCCTTACTGTACTACTGTCTTTACCCCATTAGCAAGACATGTATCAATAATGTGCGGAATATATCAAATGTAATATCTGCTGTAGCAGGTAATTCTCTGTTTATTGCATGTGGCAGCAGTGGCTGTGTCCACTATGGTCAACCAGGTGGGGATGGGTTGAGGGAATCACTTCTGGACACACCCACATAAGCACAAACACATGCATAGCTACACACACAGGGCCATATACTTCTAGTGCATATATGGCTCTGCGCACACACACGCACGCACGCACGCGCACACACACACACACACACACACACGTGCATACACACACACTTATTTACTGTGCGCAAAAGGCTACGGGTGATACTCTCTTCCTAATCCCGGGCGGTTCTGCTCTATCGCTCCAGTCCGATGATGATCCCGAGAGGATTCTCCAACAGCTGTGCTGTTGTCACTGATATTTGGGCAGATTATGTCAAGGGGGCGTGTACACATACTAGCGTTAACGGTGGGAGTGAACGTCAGCACTCCTGATTAATAACCAACCAAGATGGGGGTAAAACCCTTGTCTTGATAAGATTGTTTGGGAAAAACGTGACTCGATTCATGTTGTCCACGGCACTCGAGCCGTGCAACATAGGGCTGGCCCGAGGGGCATAGGGTAAGGACTTGTTGAGCTAGGAAATCAGAAATCACTACACGCCACACGTGAACTGCGCAGTAGCCAACCATTGTTAGATAAGCAGTAGCTTCATGCAATGGAACTAGCAGGTCATCGTTTAAACCAATYCCCTCAACCCATCAAATCTCTAAGTAGTGAGTTAATGGAACGCAGGCTACGTACAGCACACAGTATTACTAACACAGTATAATTTCCTGATTTAAATCTTATGAACATCCATCCATCCATCCATGCACACTTCGCCATATGCATGTATTGTAAGTACATTCCAGTCAAGGTATGAGGCGAGTGGACATGTCTGAAGTGAAGTAAATTATATGTAACACTAAGCACAAATGTCCCATTTGAGCATTATCATCTCTGTCATCCATGTGGGTGGGTTTGTGGGTAGCCTAGGCAAGCAGGGCAGGCCTTAGGAGAACACTGTAATCTGTAACCAAGATTAAGCAGGTCCTATTTGCTTAATCCCTGAGCAGAGCACACTCTGATGAAACCCCAGCAGGCTAAATCAGGGCCAAATAATCCCACATCCCAATGAATGCATGTTTTAATTGAAAGGATTCTTTAGCTCCTGCTACTACTAAACTACAGTATCAGCGGCTTGAGGCTGATAGATATGGGGAGAATATGAGCAAAACATTAGAAAAGGCTATAGAGTACCACAGTATGAGCCATAATACCCATATAACCTAGAGGTCAAACAGGGAAATGATTCCAATCATTTTTACATCACTCATTTTTCCCATTGGGGATTTTAGAAACACTTAAAATAAGGGCTGTGTTTTGTGTAGGCTTACCCTGGCTTGACGTTTTTATAACCGTGTAAATCTCTCTAGGACAAGGTGACTTTTATCAATATATTTGACTGTATTTACTCCCCCCCAAAATAAATGCTAATTAGCTGTGTGTCTATCATAAAGAACTACAAATCCCATGATGATCTGGATCAGACTTCCCAATCAATGCTAAAGTAAGAATCTCTGGATTAATTATCTAATGTTAGCTAAATGTAGTAATGAATAAATAGGCTACATTTCTTTAAATAGACAATTATGTGAACTGTCTTGTGCAAGTTTTAAATTGACACAATACCTGTTAGCAAAGGTTGCATGATGAATACTTTGATGCCAAATAGCATTTTTTTTTACCAATCTAAGAGTAAATAGAGCCAAATATATTGATAGAAGTCACCTTGTCCGAGAGAGATTTACATGATTTTCGAAACGTCACGCGAGAGTAAGCATACACGAAACACAGCCCTTTATTTTAAGTGTTTCTAAAATCCCCTATGTGAAAAATGAATGATGGAAAAAATGATTGGAAACATTTCCCTGTTTGACCGCTAGGTTTTCTGGGTATTATGACACCTCCACTGTGGGACTCTATGAACAAACGCTTTAAAATGATTAGTTTGGTGCTGCAATGCAACAGCGGGAACCAGCAATAATATAAATGCTACAGCTTTAAGAATGGAGTAATCTAAGAAAGGGAAAATTGTATGTAATCCCAACTATCATCTGGATAGGTATATGTTGTTTTTATTACAGAACGTTCTGTCTTCAGTTCCCTTGTGAAAAGCAATGATTGGGCACATCTGTGATTCTTATTGTTTGAATTTAACCCTAATGAATGAAAGTGTCATCCAACTAATACATCAACAGCTGTCCTATTCTGATCTTTCGCCAAAATAATGAAGTGTTCCGCCAGCTAGCAGACAAAGCACCTGACCACTGTGCACTGTGTGGGGTACAAGGCCTGGCTGTCTCATACAAGGCACCATCAGTTTAGTAGGTGATTCTCAATTGAGGGCTTTGGCGCCACTAGGTGGCAAGATACCGTAGTCCTTGTACATCTCTGAAGTTGCAAGTCAGGGTTGTGTTCAATTGGGCACACCATAGTTAAACATTTTGCAACTGAACAAAAAAAAAAGTGTGTTCTTATTGGATAAGTTCAGCTAGTAGCTCCACACTGAACACGCCACAGCTGTGAATGTCGGTTCCCCTTTTAAAATCGTATATATTCTGCCTGTGCAGATGGATGGAGTGATTTGAGCGAGACAGAAGCATGCAGTGCCCCCATCTGCCAACCCAAGTTCACCGTCTGGCTTGGGTCACTCTGTCCCACACCACCAGTGGAATCATCTGTTCTCTGTTCTCATTTGACGTGATTAAAAAGAAAGATCGGAAATGACCTCAACCCCAGCCAGGCCCCCATGCCTACCCAAATCTGTGTAAACAAAGTCCTAAAATAAAGGGCTATATTTGTGTACTTCCTCTAAGGATAGTGGTGGCACTAGTTTGAGGCTGTCAACACAACAACCATCAGTACAAAATCTACACAAAACCTGTGTGACTGCCAGATTAATGAGTTATATTTCATCACAACTCTTCTACTCTTATAGCCAGTGCATTTTAAATAGAGTCACATCATATTTACGTAGTACAGTCAAACGGTTGAAGGATTTAACAGAAAACACAATTGTGTTGATGTACCCACTACTCCTCTTTAAACGGAGGTACTCAAAAGGAAAAGTACAACTCATTGATATTCATGATCTGTGATGCATAAGGGTATGAGCTGTGTAGAATATGTGGTTTAGAGATCATAGACAACAGCACCCTACGGTCCCCAGGAGAGTGAAGGATTGTTGTGTTTTATTGTTAATGCTTTTAGGCACAGGTCCAAATACGCTGTCACTAAAAAAATGAGATATCAAATGATAAAGGGTTTAAAACGTGAAGTTGAGGGATTAAATCAAACTAATCTCCTGACATTTTTGGGGGGGAGTGAATATCCTGAATAGTTCAACTAGCCAACTGACGTCAATTCAATTTGGTACATTTTATAATAAACGTTTCTTTTGTTGTTGTTTTTTTTACAAAAAAGAGAGTTGATCATGTTGCACATCTGGTCTATTGTATAAAAGACAAAGGGGAATAATTTAGAACAACCATAACATTGAGACATAACAGTGCATTCGGAAAATATTCAGACACCTTCCCTTTTCCACATTTTGTTACATTACAGCCTTATTCTAAAATTGATTCAATTGCTTTTTCCCCTCATCAATCTACACACAATACCCCATAATGACAAAGCAAAAACTGTTTTTTTTTTTAAATTATATTTGCTAATTTATTTGAAAAAAAATGTTTTAATAAGTATTCAGACCTTTTCCTCAGTACTTTGTTGAAGCACCTTTGGCAGTGATTACAGCATCGAATCTTCTTGGGTATGATGCTACAAGCTCGGCACACCTGCATTTGGGGAGTTTCTCCCATTCTTCTCTGCAGATCATCTCAAGCTCTGTCAGGTTGGATGGGGAGCATTGCTGCACAGCTATTTTCAGGTCTCTCCAGAGATGTTCGATCAGGTTCAATTCCGGGCTCTGGCTGGGCCACTCAAGGACATTCAGAGACTTGTCTAGAAGCCTCTCCTGCGTTGTTTTGGCTGTATGCTTAGGGTCATTGTCCTGTTGGGAAGGTGAACCGTCGCCCCAGTCTGGGGTTCTGAGCACTCTAGAGCAGGTTTTCATCAAGGATCTCTCTGTACTTTGCTCCGTTCATCATTATCTCGATCCTGACTAGTCTCCCAGTCCCTGAAGCTGAAAAACATCTCCAAAGCATGCTGTCACCACCATGCTTCACCGTAGGTATACTGCTAGGTTTCCTCCAGATGTGACTCTTGGCATTCAGGCCAAAGAGTTTAACATTAGTTTCATCAGACCAGAGAATCTTGTTTCTCATGGTCTGAGTCTTTACAGTGCCTTTTGGCAAACTCCAAGCAGGCTGTAATGTGCCTTTTTACTGAGGAGTGGCTTCCCGTCTTGCCACTCTACCATAAAGGCCTGATTGGTGCAGAGATTGTTGTCCTTCTGGAAGGTTCTCCCATCTCCACAGAGGAACTCTAGAGCTCTGTCAGAGTGACCATCGGTTTCTTGGTCAACTCCCTGACCAAGGCCTTTCTCCCCCGATTGCTCAGTTTGGCCGGGTGGCCAGCTCTAGGAAGAGTCTTGGTGGTTCCAAACTTCTTCCATTTAAGAATGATGGAGGACACTGTGTTCTTGGGGACCTTCAATGCTGCAAAAATGTGGTACCCTTCCCCAGATCTGTGCCTCAACACAATCCTGTGGGACCTTATATAGACAGGTGTGTGCCTTTCCAAATCATGTCCAATCAATTGAATTTACCATAGGTGGACTCCAATCAAGTTGTAGAAACATCTCAAGGATGATCACTGGAAACAGGATGCACCTAAGCTCAACTTCAAGCCTCATAGCAAAGGGTCTGAATACTTATGTAAATAAGGTATTTCTGTTTTTATTTTGAATACATTTGCAAAAATATCTATAAAAACCTATTTTCGCATTGTCATTATGGGGTATTGTGTGTAGATTGTAGAGGATTTTTGTTTTTTCTTATCCATTTTAGAATAAGGCTGTAACATAACATAACATAACAAAATGTGTAAAAAGTCAAGGGGTCTGAATACTTTCCGAAGGCAATGTAGAAACTGACTGTAGAGACAAGACAGTCTGTAATTATTTTCTGGCACAAGTAACAGAGAAATTTGAGTTATTTGCCTCTCCAATTGAAATAAAAAGCATAAGAAAGAATTATGAGACTCAAGGGAAAGAAAATGTCTTAATTGTGTCCATTCCTGGAATTAAATCACTTTTCACACAGAAAATTGATTAGATTGAGATTAAGGTGACGGTAAATTCATCCTCTCCAATGCAGTAGAGTACACAATTGATATGTTGACATGTTGTAAATGCTGTAATGGACAAAGAAATGGTGATGTAAGTGAGTAGATCATCATCATTATCCTCATAATCATCATCATTATCATCCTCATCACGGTGCTCCTGTTTGGCTCAGTTAGTAGAGCATGGCTCTTGCCATGTAAGAATTGTGGGTTCAATACCTGCTGCCATACAAAAATGTATGCATGTACTGCTATGAATTGCTTAGGATGAAAGTGTCTGTGGAAGGGCATACATTATTAATATATATATGATATATCATGTTGTTGATTTTAGTGGGAGGTGAGACATCATGGAAAATAAAGTCTAGTTCATTGTCCAGAGATGGATCATTAAAAATGCTAAGTGATATTGGCCCTCCTCCAGAGTTAAATTATATGATATTGGCCCTCCTCCAGAGTTAAATGACATGATGGTGGCCCTCCTCCAGAGTTAAATTATATGATATTGGCCCTCCTCCAGAGTTAAATGATATGATATTGGCCTTCCTCCAGAGTTAAATTATATGATATTGGCCCCCCCACAGAGTTAAATTATATGATATTGGCCATCCTCCAGAGTTAAATGATATGATATTGGCCCTCCCCCAGAGTTAAATGATATGATATTGGCCCTCCTCCAGAGTTAAATTATATGATATTGGCCTTCCCCCAGAGTTAAATGATATGATATTGGCCCTCCCCCAGAGTTAAATGATATGATATTGGCCCTCCTCCAGAGTTAAATGATATGATATTGGCCCTCCTCCAGAGTTAAATGAGTGAGGGACTTTGAGACTCATAAAAGCCTAAACGTTTTTAACTGCACTGCAACAAGAAGTGAAAATAGACGAGTGGTGCTGACAACAGCACTGCTAGTCATAACATGCCGTATATCGGAATTTAGCCATTCCTGACAATTGAATGACTGATTCTATCATCAACATTAACGAGATTAGAGGACTTTACTATTTGGAGGAAAGCGGGAGTGCAACAAAATGTGTGAATATGACTGACAATAGTAAGCCTGCATTCTAATAAAAGTTTGTTTGGGTTGCATAATGTGTAGGCCTACAACATAGTAGACCTAACGTCACATTAACAGTGTTAATAGTCATATTTGGCAGGGTAGCTACAGTACAGTATATTGCTTTTTCTTGCCAGTAAGAAAATTAGATTTTTCAGATGTATGCACTGCATGTTAGCTGAAGGTAAAGTATGCCTGGGCCTGTATTCATAACGCCTCTCAGAATGCTGATCTAGGATCAGAGAGGAACCTATCCTAGATCTGTTCTACAGTCAGGAACCAAGGTCGTCTCTCAGAGCTGAGGATTGTCCTCCTGGTGAGCCGCTACTCTGGGAAGAGTTCAACAGGAAACACCATCCTAGGCTGAGAGGAGTTCGCCGTCGGAGCCCGAACCGAGGAGTGTGTGAGGCGAGAAGTGGAAGTATTTGGGAGAAGGGTCACTGTGATGGACATCCCCGCCTGGACGGGGAGCTATTTCCCCCTGGACTCCCTGGAGAGCGCTAAGCAGAGGTTGGCGTACAACGTGTCCATGTGTCCTCCAGGGGACCACACATTTTCCTGCTAGTCATGGACACGTTCAGGGGGAAGGAGTGGATGGTGGAAGAGCAGCAGGAGTTTCCCATCGAAAGTATCTGGCGATACACCATCGTGCTGTTCACTGGGGGTGACGCTCTGAGGGAGGAGGACTCGAGGATAGAGCAGCTCTTGGAGAGAGAAGTCAGCTGGAAGCAGCTGGTGGAGAAACGCAATAACAGGTACCATGTGTTTGACAATGTGAGCGGGGACGATGATGGCACACAGGTCAGAAGGCTGCTGGAGAGGATAGAGGTGATGTCGGGAAACAATGGCAGATGCTTTGAAATCAATGGCAGTCTGGGAAAATATTGAACACGAGGGAGATTGAAAAAAGGGCAGATGATAGACACTCAAAGCGCTTCTTCACTCAGGTGAAAAATTGTCATTTCAACCAAACATACAGTACAGTACATATTTATAACAAACCACTGTATTTCGGTTAGTTTTGGATGAGATCTTGTGTCTCTCTGCCTCACTCATAGAAGCAACCCACAGACTGACAGAGCTAAGGATTTTGCTCCTAGGGGGAAAATATGATGGGAAAAGCTCTGCGGTAGCATGGTTGACACTCTGGGCTGGGGCTGGCGATCCGTGCAGGATAAGTCTGAGCGGGTGAAGCGGGAGGTGGTACGCAGCGTTCATCTGTGTCCTCCGGAGACTCATGCCCTCCTCCTTGTGGTCTCGGGTGACGTGACCTTCACAGAGCAACAGGCAAGCTTTAGAGCAACATCTGGAGCTACTGGTCCTAGGGGTGTGAACCCTCACCCTGGTACTGTTCACCATGGGGGACTGCTTCAGAAAGGTCACCCCTGAGGAGACATCGAGAGCTGGGGTGCCCTCCGGTGGCTGGTGGAGAAAAGTGGGAACAGGTACCACGTCGTGGAGAATGAAAACCCAGTGAATAGCCAACAGGCGGCTGAGCAGCTGGAGAAGATTGAGATGGTTGTAGGGTACAAAAGTAAGCTCCTTCTCACAATGTACCAGCAGGCGGAGGAAAGCAACCTGGAGCGAAAACTGTTATGTGAGGACAACCTAAAGACAATGGCGAGTATGAGGAAGTCTATCAAAGAGAGGGAGGAGAAAATAAAAAGAGATGGAGGACATCTACAAGGACGAGATAGAACGGTTGAAACGTGTCTAGAGAAAGACAAAGTCGTCAAGGAGACGGAAACTAGTTTTAAAGCGGACAACAGTGGTGTATCCGTCACTGCATAGACAAATGCACAATAGCTGAAAAATGATGTAAGCCAATAACTATTGTTTTGGCAATGCAGGTAAATATATAGATCCTTAACTAAAAACAGCCTGCAATGGGGTGGGGGGGGGGATTGTTATAAGATGGTCACACCATGGATCATTTAGCTATTTGGCCTTTACTAGTATAGCCCATAGAAACACATTGAATAACACAATCATAAATGGCAAAAAAGACAGTCAGAAAAAACATCATAAGGAATAAGGTTTTGAAGTGTTTGTCCTACAAATGGAGCTGGCTGAGGCTAAAACTGGTGATCGTAGATGGGTATAGGGATATGGTTATCCACGTCGGTTCCAGCGATGTTAGGATGAAACAGTCAGAGGTCACCAAGTGCAACATAACTTCAGCGTGTAACTTAGCTAGAAAGATGTGTTGGCGTCGAGTAATTGTCTCTGGCCCCCTCCCAGTTAGGGGGAGTGATGAGCTCTACAGCAGACTCGTACATCTCAATCGCTGGTTGAAAACTGTTTTCTGCCCTCCCAAAAGATAGAATTTGTAGATAACTGGCCCTCTTTCTGGGACTCACCCACAAACAGGGCCAAGCCTGGCCTGCTGAGGAGTGACAGACTCCATCCAAGCTGGAGGGGTGCTCTCATCTTATCTATCAACATAGACAGGGCTCTAACTCCTCTAGCTCCACAATGAGATAGGGTGCAGGCCAGGCAGCAGCCTGTTAGCCAGCCTGCCAGTTTAGTGGAGTCTGCCTCTAGCCCAGTCAGTGTAGTCAGCTCAGCTTTCCCGATTGAGACCGTGTCTGTGACTCGATCTTGGTTGGGAAAAACAAAACATGGCGGTGTTCGCTTTAGCAGTCTCACTGGAATAAAGACCTCCTCCATTCCTGTCATTATAGAAAGAGATTGTGATAATATCTCACATCTCAAAACAGGACTACTTCATGTTAGATCCCTCACTTCCAAGGCAGTCATATTCAATGAACTAATCACTGATCATAATTCATAACCGTAATGTGATTGGCCTGACTGAAACATGGCTCAAGCCTGATGAATTTACTGTGTTAAATGAGGCCTCTCCTCCAGGTTACACTAGTGACCATATCCCCCGTGCATCCCACAAAGGCGGAGGTGTTGCTAACATTTACGAAAGCAAATTTCAATTTACAAAGACAAAAATATATATATTTTCATTATTGAGCTTATAGTCATGAAATCTATGCAGCCTACTCAATCACTTTTTAAAGCTACTGTTTACAGGCCTCCTGGGCTGTATACAGCGTTCCTCACTGAGTTCCCTGAATTCTTATCGGACCTCGTAGTCATGGCAGATAATATTCAGATAATATCGATCACTACATTCTTTTGGAGAGATTGGAAACCCTAATTGGTCTACACAGAAAAGTTCTTGCCTGGTTTGATCTTATCTGTCGAAAAGATATCAGTTTGTCTCTGTGGATGGTTTTTCCTCTGACAAATTAATGGTAAGTTTCGGTGTTCCTCAAGGTTCCGTTTTAGGACCACTAAATGTTCCTAAAATATGCATGTGTGTGTTTTGTGTGAGTGAGCGTATGTATGTAATATGTGAGTGCTTGTGTGTGTGTGTGCGTGTGTGTGTGTGTTGAAGTGTCGGTGTAGTATGTGTGAGTGTGTGGGTAGAGTACATTGAGTGTGCATAGAGCCTGAGCAAGAATGTCAGTGCAAAAACAAGGGGGGCAATGCAAATACTCCGGATAACCATTTTATTAACTGTTCAGCAGTTATAGCTTGGGGTAGAAGCTGTTCAGGAGCCTTTTGGTCCCAGACTTAGTGCTCTGGTACCACTTGCTGTGCAGTAGGAGAGAGAAGTCTATAACTTAGGTGGCTGGAGTCTGACAATTTTTCGAGCCTTCCTCTGACATCACCTGGTATAGAGGTCCTGGATGGCAGGGAGCTCGGCCCCAGTGATGTAACCTCCTAAGCGCCTTACAAGTCAGATGCCAAGCAGTTGCCATACTAAGCAGGGATGCAGCCAGTCAAGATACTCTCAATGGTGCAGCTGTAGAACTTTTTGCCAAATCTTTCAGCCTCCTGAGGGGGAAGAGGAGTTGTCGTGCCCTCTTCACGACTGTGTTGGTGTGTTTGGACCATGATGTGTGATGTGTGGACACCGAGGAACTTGAATCGCTCGACCCGCTCCACCACAGCCCCGTCGATGTGAATAGGGGCGTGCTCAGCCCTCCGTTTCCTATAGTCCATGCTCAGCTCCTTTGTCTTGCTGACGTTGAGGGAGAGGTTGTTGTCCTGGCACCACACTGCCAGGTCTCTGACCTCCCTGTAAGCTGTCTCATCATCGTCAGTGATCAGGCCTACCACGGTCCGCCGTGTCATCGGCTAACTTAATGATGGTGTTTGAGTCGTACGTGGCCATGCAGTCATGGGTGAACAGGGAGTACAGGAGACTAAGCAGGCACCCCTGTGTTAGGTTCAGCATGGCGGATGTGTTGTCAGAATGTCCAGGGTCCAGTTGCAGAGGGAGGTGTTTAATCCCAGGGTCCTTATCTTGGTGATGAGCTTGGAGTGCACTATGGTGTTGAACACTGAGCTGTAGTCAATGAACAGCATTCTCACGTAGGTGTTCCTTTTGTCCAGGTGGGAAAGAGCAGTGTGGAGTGCAATAGAGATTGCTTTAACTGTGGATCTGTGACATACATGTATTAATTTGGAATCATTCCTTTATCCATTGTTTTTATTTGCCAGAAAGGCCTGTCATTATTTAAATAAAACAAGAAGCCAAACTTTAAAGTACATAAAGACTGTTTTAAATGAAAATGTCCTTGGCTGAATTGGCCAGTGTAAATGAAAGACAATGGGCACTGTACAATGGCAACTGTACAATAGCACATAGCAGCTACAGTAATGATATATTTTACAGTAAAATATATTATAGGAAATATATCAGTCAATGTATGTTGGTACTGTAATCTGATATTTCCTGCATCAACCTTAGTGCCTCATACCAAATATAGCACTATTTATTCTCTGGTGTAGAGGGTRAATTAGCCTTGCCCACAATATTCAGGTGGTTGAGTCGCGCCATCACCTTGGCACCAAGTCTATTGGTCTGAGACTTCAGAAACATCTCCAGCTGCTGCTCTCTTGATTCCCTGTAGAAGTTATGAGTAAAAGTTATACACATATCAATAATCATACCTATTGTTCTTGGTTTTGAAATCTTCCATTACAAAAAAAGAGATATGTCTTAGATTAAGAAAGAGAAAGAATCATAAAGTGTGTGTGTGTGTGTGTGTGATAGTAGTTGATGCTAACACCAGATACTGAGTGGGAGGGAAAGGAACAGTGTTGTGTTCACCTGGAGGTGTTTACTGTGCTGACAGGCATCATCTGGGAAGTTTTACAGGGACTCAGGGAACTAGTTGAGGAGAAGCACAATGAGCTGTTGTTATCTCCATCTTTATCTTACCATTATCTAACATCCTCTTTTACAATCCCAACCTGGCCACTAGGTGGCAGTAGTACAGCAACATCATTATAATTCTGTATCTCTTGACTAATTTTGCATCATGCTGATGTAACGTCATTATTTTAGCCAAATTAGAAGAGATAATTTGATTATAATATGATTTTTGACAAATCCAATTACAAACAATTAGCATGCCACACCATCAATAGAAGTACAGAGATAATGACAAACCAAACATGAAGGAATAAACAGAAAATGGTGTGCGTGACATAAATCAAATCAAATTTTATTAGTCACATACACATGGTTAGCAGATGTTAATGCGAGTGTAGCGAAATGCTTGTGCTTCTAGTTCCGACAATGCAGTAATAACCAACAGTATCTAACCTAACAATTCCACACTACTACCTTACACACACACACAAGTGTAAAGGGATAAGAATATGTACATAAAGATATATGAATGAGTGGTGGTACAGAACGGCATGGCAGATGCAGTAGATGGTATAGAGTACGGTATATACGTATGAGATGAGTACTGTAGGGTATGTAAACATAAAGTGGCATAGTTTAAAGTGGCTAGTGGTACATGTATTGCATAAAGATGGCAAGATGCAGTAGATGATATAGAGTACAGTATATACATATGAGATGGGTAATGTAGGGTATGTAAACATTGTATTAAGTGGCATTGCTTAAAGTGGCTAGTGGTACATTTTTTAATTTTCCATCAATTCCCATTTTTAAAGTGGCTGGAGTTGAGTCAGTTGTTGGCAGCGGCCGCTAAATGTTAGTGGTGGCTGTTTAACAGTCTGATGGCCTTGAGATAGAAGCTGTTTTTCAGTCTCTCGGTCCCTGCTTTGATGCACCTGTACTGACCTCGCCTTCTGGATGATAGCGGGGTGAACAGGCAGTGGCTTGGGTGGTTGTTGTCCTTGATGATCTTTATGGCCTTCCTGTGACATCGGGTGGTGTAGGTGTCCTGGAGGGCAGGTAGTTTGCCCCCGGTGGTGCGTTCTGCAGACCTCACTACCCTCTGGAGAGCCTTACGGTTGTGGGCGGAGCAGTTGCCGTACCAGGCGGTGATACAGCCGACAGGATGCTCTCGATTGTGCATCTGTAGAAGTTTGTGAGTGCTTTTGGTGACAAGCCGAATTTTCTTCAGCCTCCTGAGGTTGAAGAGGCGCTGCTGCGCCTTCTTCACAACGCTGTCTGTGTGGGTGGACCAATTCAGTTTGTTCCGTGATGTGTAACCGAGGAACTTAAAACTTTCCACCTTCTCCACCTACTGACCCGTCGATGTGGATAGGGGGGTGCTCCCTCTGCTGTTTCTGAAGTCCACAATCATCTCCTTTGTTTTGTTGACGTTGAGTGTGAGGTTATTTTCCTGACACCACACACTCCGAGGGCCCTCACCTCTCCTCTGTAGGCCGTCTCGTCGTTGTTGGTAATCAAGCCTACCACTGTAGTGTCATCCGCAAACTTGATGATTGAGTTGGAGGCGTGCATGGCCACGCAGTCGTGGGTGAACAGGGAGTACAGGAGAGGGCTCAGAACGCACCCTTGTGGGGCCCAGTGTTGAGGATCGCGGGGTGGAGATGTTGTTACCTACCTACCCTCACCCCTGGGGGCGGCCCGTCAGGAAGTCCAGGACCCAGTTGCACAGGGCGGGGTCGAGACCCAGGGTCTCGAGCTTGATGACGAGTTTGGAGGGTACTATGGTGTTAAATGCTGAGCGTGTAATCGATGAACAGCATTCTCACATGGGTATTCCTCTTGTCCAGATGGGTTAGGGCAGTGTGCAGTGTGGTTGCGATTGCGTCGTCTGTGGACCTATTGGGTCGGTAAGCAATTGGAGTGGGTCTAGGGTGTCCGGTAGGGTGGAGGTGATATGGTCTCTTGACTAGTCTCTCAAAGCACTTCATGATGACGGAAGTGAGTGCTACGGGGCGGTAGTCGTTTAGCTCAGTTACCTTAGCTTTCTTGGGAACAGGAACAATGGTGGCCCTCTTGAAGCATGCTGTGGGAACAGCAGACTGGGATAAGGATTGATTGAATATGTCCGTAAACACACCAGCAGCCTGGTCTGCGCATGCTCTGAGGACGCGGCTGGGAATGCCGTCTGGGCCTGCAGCCTTGCGAGGGTTAACACGTTTAAATGTTTTACTCCCTCGGCTGCAGTGAAGGAGAGCCCGCAGGTTTTGGTAGGGGCCGTGTCAGTGGCACTGTATTGTCCTCAAAGCGGGCAAAAAAGTAGTTTAGCCTGTCTGGGAGCAAGACATCCTGGTCCTCGACGGGGCTGGTTTTCTTTTTGTAATCCGTGATTGACTGTAGACCCTGCACATACCTCTTGTGTCTGAGCTGTTGAATTGCGACTCGATTTTGTCTCTGTACTGAGACTTAGCCTGTTTGATTGCCTTGCGGAGAGAATAGCTACACTGTTTGTATTCGGTCATGCTTCCGGTCACCTTGCCTGGTTAAAAGCAGTGGTTCGCGCTTTCAGTTTCACGCGAATGCTGCCGTCAATCCACGGTTTCTGGTTTGGGAATGTTTTTATCGTTGCTGTGGGTACGACATCGTCAATGCACTTCCTAATGAACTCGCTCACCGAATCAGCATATTCGTCAATATTGTTGTTGGAACGCGATGCGGAACATATTCCAATCCGCCGTGATCGAAGCAGTCTTGAAGCGTGGATTCAGATTGGTCGGACCAGCGTTGAACAGACCTAGCGCGGGAGCTTGTTGTTTGAGTTTCTGTTTGTAGGCTGGAATCAACAAAATGGAGTCGTGGTCAGCTTTTCCGAAAGGGGGGCGGGGGAGGGCCTTATAAGCGTCGCGGAAATTAGTATACAATGGTCTAGTGTTTTTCCAGCCCTGGTAGCACAATCGATATGCTGATAGAATTTAGGGAGTTTTGTTTTTAGATTAGCCTTGTAAAATCCCAGCTACGATGAATGCAGCCTCAGGGTGTGTGTTTCCAGTTTACAAAGAGTCAGATAAAGTTCGTTCAGGGCCATCGATGTGTCTGCTTGGGGGGAATGTATACGGCTGTGATTATGATTGACGAGAATTCCCTTGGTAGATATGCGGTCGACATTTGATTGTGAGGAGTTCTAGATCAGGTGAACAGAACGACTTGAGTTCTTGTGTGTTGTTATGATGATCACACCTTCTCGTTAATCATAAGGCATACCCCCCGCCCCTCTTCTTACGGAAAGATGTTTTGTTTCTGTCGGCGCGATGCAGAAGAAACCAGCTGGCTGCACCGACTCCGTTAGCGTCCCTTGAGTTAGCCATGTTTCCGTGAAGCAGAGCACGTTGCAATCCTGATGTCTCTCTGGAATGCTGCCCGTGCTCGGATTTCATCAACCTTATTGTCAAAGACTGGACATTGGCGAGTAGTATGCTAGGGAGTGGAGCGCGATGTGCCCGTCTCCGAAGCCTGACCACGAGACCGCCTCGTTTTCCCCTTTTTCGGCGTCGCACAGGGTCGCCGGCTGGGATCAGATCCATTGTATTGGGTGGAAGGCAAAACACTGATCCGTTTCGGGAAAGTCATATTCCTGGTAGGAACGATGATGAGTTGACGTTAATCGTATATTCAGTAGTTCCTCCGACTGTATGTAATGAAACTAAGATTACCGGGGTACCGATGTAAGAAATACACGTAAAAAAAACAAATACTGCATATTTTCCAAGGAACACGAAGCGAGGCGGCCATCTCTTTTCGGCGCCGGAAGTAAGTGTTAATTCAAGTTATTGATTGATGACAATTGGCAAGGACTCAAGGGAAGACACACTGATTGAGTTGTAGGCTAAATTAAATGCCAGTATTCCTCATAGGGATTGAGGTTAATTTAGTGGAAACACAGATGCATGATGCTCCTAGTCCTGCAGTGTGTGTGTGTGTGTGTGTGTGTGTGTGTGTGTGTGTGTGTGTGTGTGTGTGTGGTGTGTGTGTGTGTGTGTGTGTGTGTGTGTGTGTGTGTGGTGTGTGTGTGCGTGCGAACAGTATACCTGCTGTCATCTTTAGAGCTGTCGTCTTTCAGCTGTCTGGGAGTGGAAGGTACATTCTCTGGTAGGGGAAACTCGGCTCGGATCATCTCAGACGTGAGAGATACTCCCGTGCTTTCAGACCTGGTAAAACACATCAGTCACACAAACCCTCTGATGGATTCCTGTTACTTTCAGTCCGTCTGTCTGTCAGCGTGTGTTGTGCTTACCGTCCATCCAGTAGCTCCTCTGTCATATCTTCTGGAAGGCCATTCAGAGCTGTGGGCGCATGGTGGGCAGGATGTCACTGTTGAAGGGGTCAGACTGGTGGAACACACGGTCAGGTGGTAGAGACTCGGAGATCATTAAAGGACTGGTACATTGACTGACTTAATGACTCAACTCTATTATCTCAACTGTATTTATAAAAGGTAACACAAGTTCAGCCCATGTTGTACAGCTGAGTATAAACATACAGGCTAACATTCTGTTGATGTTTGCAATATCTTCACGTCAGATGACTAGGCAGCCCTATGGTTTGTTGTAGAGGCCTACCTTAACTGATAGGCAACATTTCACTTGGACTTGTTTGGACACTACTTCAACAAAGCAGAGGATATAGCGCTGGCTCTTAGTAACCCTGGTGTTGGAATGGATTCCAGAAAGGAGTCTGCACCATGGCCATAGATCTTAGACAAGGGAACAGAGTGCCGGTCCCCCCTCACCCTGTAAATATTAAGTAAATCACTGTGTTTCCATTCATAAGTCTGTCTGTGAGACTTGCACTGGTCTGGGCCTTTAGCTAACGTGCTGCAGCTTAGCCTTAGCCATTCAAATGATCTGGAGGCAGAGAAGAAGCAAGCAAGAACATCCTTGGAAGAAGTGGACACGTACAAACACACTGAGCCAGCTGGAAGTGTGTGGATGACCGATAACCTACAGTGTACTTCCTAAGGAGCAAAAGGGTTTTCCACGTTCGTCAAGTCAAAATGCTCTGAGGAAGGGTAGGAGTTTTTTTAAGTGCAACTTACTGGTTGCGTGCGGTGCCTTCATTGAAGCTCTATGCAATCAATGGAAAATCTGCATATAATAGCAAAACAATCCTAGCTAACTATCTCCCACAGGAGCCTGCTGAGGGGAGAACGGCTCATTATAATGGCTGGAATGGAGCAAATGGAATGGCATCAAATGCCTGGAAACCACATGTTTGATGTATTTAATACCATTCCACTCATTCAATTCCTGTAATTCCCACGAGCCCGTCCTCCCCAATTAAGGTGTCACCAACCTCCTGTGCTATCTACCTACCCATAGCATCCCAGTACCATGAAACCTCGGCTGTGAGCTGGTCAAACAAGATGACCAAACAAGATAAGCTCATTAATAAAAGTGTTCAGTTGTGTGTGAAGAACAACAGTCTATACTTTGCACTGTTTGCTCAAGAACACATAGTATAGATGAGTTAGTACATCATGTACCGTTAAGACACTGTCACGCAGCTGTATGTGTGATGTGAGCCCTGTAAAGATGTGCTACTGGATCCTTACATGCGCGGGGCCCAGCTACTGGTGAGTGTGGGACTGTTGGACAGAGAGGCCAGGGCAGCCGATGGGAACTTCTTCCAGGTCATCACGCCACGGATCACATCCTGCAATTTGATCAGGATAAAGAATTGTGTAATTGTTGTAAAAACGGCTTTGGCTTTAGTCTCAATTACCACAAATGTCCACATTGTGTGAAAAATCAAGGTATTCTATTGTATTATTTTTTATTCTATTTTAATTATATAGAAATGCAATGCTAGTACACAAAAATGTAAGAGTTTTTGCTTAATAACTTCTCTTGATATGAGAGACTTACTGTTCGGTCTAAAAATGTATTCTGAGTGCTGGGGGTGTGCATTCCAAACACAGAGGGCTTTGGGATGGTGTACCGGGGCTGTGGACACAGGTGGAACTCCAGGTCACACTCTAGGTAGAGGGGGTCAGCTTTGAAAGCATGGAGACCGGGGGCTGGGTTCTACAGAGCAGAACAAAGTCCAACATGGAACATGAGCAGTATAAATTATCAATGCAAAATGATTCAGTTATCGATATTCTCAGGCCCAGTGAAGGATTGCACTATTGAGAAGAGGAACAGCTGTTGTGGGAATCATCAGGACAGAGATTCCAACAAAACATTTCCAACACTATGCATGATAGTAAGAACAATCATTACGACTACATCTACTGTATACAGCCTTATAATGGACAACCTGGAGATATTTACTGGAGATATGACATAGACGTGGTCCATACTGTAGATATGCATGATGAACACATTCATCTATACAGCAGTGGAGGCTGGTGGGAGGAGCTATAGGAGGACGGGGTTGTTGTAATTGCTGGAATTAAATAGAATAATTGGAACGGAGTCAAACGTGGTTTCCATATGTTTTATGTGTTTCATACCGTTACATTTATTCAATTCCAGCCATTACAATGAGCCCGTCCTACTATAGCGCCTCCCACCAGCCTCCAGTGATATACTGTAAATAAATAAATACATGTGTTCTATCATATTCTGTGATAATGCCTTACAAAGATTCTGAGGGGATGTGCGTAGTGGAGGCTTTAGCAGGGCGGTGGGGGCCGTGACGCTCAGACTGGGACACTCGTCCTCCTGCTCCACATCCTGCTCGCCCTCTGGCTCGGCCACTGCACACCCCGAGGGAGAACGGATCACCCTGGGCCACAGTTCATCCTGAAAGACAGGGACACAACCACGTAAGCAACCAGTGCATTAGGAGACTGAAACAGGAGAGACGACCTGAACTTGTTCAATACCAAACACACATTTTTGTTTTCCGTTACAAAATGTTTTCCTACAGTGTTCCCTAATGAATATGACCCAGCAGAGAAAAAAAGAAAAAAAGATTTATCAGTCTTGTATAACAGCCATGCTGGCAAGAGTAGAGATACACTATAAAAATCATATTAATGAGATGGGGCCAATCTATTAGAAACTCTACTTCTGCAATTGCAAAAATCCTACTTGACGTTGTCCTAAAGTAAGATCAGATCTGACAGTTGTAGGATGTTTCTGTAATAAGTAATGTTGTGGTAAATAGTTTGCTATGGAGAGCTGACCGCAAATGAGTAAGTGTTTGTATGATGGGAGCTAAGTGGGGACCATGAGCTCTAGAGAAGGGTGATTAATGGTTGTCTTGTCACGGTCTTGTCAACCATGGGAAACTATAGGATTTTATTTATTTTTTTAAATAATGGTTTGATTACATAAACAATGAGGTTATTGCTGTATCAGTATGAGCAAATACACACACGCTATTGGATGTCAGAGGAGCAGAGCAGATCCTAGTCTCTGACAGTGACCCCATTAAGTAATCAATCAAACCATTCAGAGTTCTCAGGGTTATTGCTGTTTCACATCATTGTTTATGTTATATCACTTGTACATCATCTCATAAAAGGCTTAAAAGATTGACTTTGATTTATTTGCTTTTGTATAAATGGATCTGTGTATTACACACCACCTACGTAAGCGTCCCACAGTGTTGGTGGTGAGTCTCTTGGCTCACTTGTGCCCCAGTGCATAGCGGGCTGGGTTGGGGGAATGTAGCTAGCTGCAGCCTCAAAGGCTGAAACAGGCTGGTACCCCATTAACTTGTGGTGCTGGGGAACCTTGAAAAACAACACACGTAATGGGACAGAAGTGAGCATGTTACTGTACAATTTATAAGCAAAATCCCTGTCATCATCAGCAGTGACTGAAAGGCAAACATAGCTAGTTGTTAGTGCTACAATGTACAAGCAACATCAACGATTCTTTATTCAGGCAAAGACCTGTCATGTAAACGTACCTTCAGATTGAAGAATGGAGTGTGTCGTCTGACCAGGACCTCAATAGGCCTAACAGGGACGACACCCCATGCATTGGGAGCCTGGGCATACAAGGCCAACACTACGTTAATGGTCATTTTCACTAAATCATTTCAACGAATACAAGCTACTGGGCAAATCAAATCAGTGTTCCTTCTTTGCAAGTAGTCCATGCAAGAACAAGATGGCTTTTTTTTATCAAAGTGCACTGCACTTACCAGTTCATCAGACTGGTTAGGAAGAGAGAAGATGGGGAATGTGAAAGGAATCACGTTGTCTGGTGAGATCTTCGGGGGATGAAAGGGCTCCTCCTCAGCTGAAAACAGAAAGATGCATGCATCTTGCTTGCTTCCAACATCAAAATGACTTGGGGGGGTTCAAATCATTTTAAGATAGATGTTTTTATTTTAGCACAACAAATGTGTGTGCTGCATCGGTCAGGTATGTATTTTGATCATATGCCTGTGTCAAATAGAGAACACGTTTGCCCTGTGGGGTCTCAACAGTGCAATACCTCTTACTCCTGTGGACAGGCGCTTCAAGCTTTGAGTCAGCTGCCTCAACGAGACCAGTCTGTTGTTCACACGACATTGAATCACCACCTGAAACACATGGTGCACTCACTTAGAAGTCGTGTTGTTTCAAAAGGTTATGCATGTTTATAAGTAAACCCTCTTCGTGCTGTATGACATCTGTTACGGTACATCTTTCTTGCTCAAATAGAGAATGATATAAATACAAAACCCCAAAATATTTTCAAGTATGCATTGGGAGAAATATGATATTAAAGAGAACCAGGACTTGGACATTGTCAGCTTTCCAACTGCCTATGAGGTATTGTATAACATACTGGTTTTACAGTTTGGCATTTGGTTGATTGTAGGCTACATCATTAAATATAGCTGACCTTAGGAATTCCCATCCCAGACATACTACAGGGACTACTACACCATCTTATGACATGGCTTAAGATCGTTATCAGAGAGAGTATACACACCGTCTCACAGGGTTTTGGCTTGTGGTTTGTGAGTGAAACCATTGTGTTGAGTGGGCTGGGATGAGGCACTCGATGCCTATAGGGCCTATGGAGTGAAAGAGAGAGGGCTAAGTACGGTACCTTGCGGGCTGCCTGCTGGAAGAGCCTCAGAGCTCTTTGCCTGATCTCCAGATGACTGCTGGAGTACATGCGAAAGGAAGGCGTGCCCACCGGTGGCTGGAAGGTACAAAAAGAACAGATGTTTTGATTGTGAAAAAGAAAATCGATGAAAGCAGCTCTCATACTCGGGGGGAAAAAGCAATATGCATTCCATTTGATGCCATTTTAGAGGCAAACAGGTCCGTTTTGACATGCTTACCTGGCCTGTGTTACGCAGGACCTGTCTGGTAGAGAGCTTAGGTTGGCCTCTAGCAAAGTCGCTCTCCTTCCTCACCTCTCCTTTTCTAACCTGGAATTAAGCTGGGCGTTCGTCATGTTCAGAATACGAGCAAGTGTGACTAACAGGGATCAATCCCGGGAGAACGCATTAGCCCACTAAGCCAAAGCCTAGGCATTTGCTAGGGGAGCCATTGCAACTCTTCAAGTCTCAGGTAAGGTTACTGATCATCACACTAGCATGGTCACTAAATTACCTCTGTTACACAAACATATGAAACACAGATACAAGGCATAGGGAAGAGGTGTAAAGGCTATTTTGGTTCCTGGCCTGAGCTCCAGACTCCAGAGAAGACACATGAAAGGAGTTTATCCAATCACCAAGTGGAGTGATTGGCCTCTCTAAAAACAATGGTGGCCTGTAAAGAACCGAGTAAATACAGCCAATAAACAGAAAGAAAGGAGAGGAAGTGCTGTTAAGTGTCCTGGGAGAGATCTGTCATCTGTTCCCCTTTAGAAGAAACAGCAATAGCAGTAGCTCTCCCTGACATTACAGCGTCATGTTGTATATCTAATTTAAAGTCACTACGGTTGGCTTTATACATTTACTGGCCGTTCTCAGTTGCACAGCCTGACTTCAAACCAAATCAAATCAAATTGTATTTGTCACATGCGCCGAATACAACAGTGAAATGCTTACTTACAAGCCCTTAACCAGCAATGCAGTTCTAAGAAAAATAACTTAATACACTACATATACAAAAGTATGTGGACACCCCTTCAAATTAGTGGATTAGTCTATTTCAGCCCCACCCGTTGCTGACAGTTGTACAAAATTGAGCACACCGACATGCAATCTCCATAGACAAACATTGGCAGTAGAATGGCCTTCCTGAAGACCTCAGTGACTTTCAACGTGGCACCATCATAGGAGGCCACCTTTCCAACAAGTCAGTTCGTCAAATGTCTGCCCTGCTAGAGCTGCCCCGATCAACTGTAAGTTCTGTTTTTGTGAAGTGGAAACGTCAAGGAACAACAACGACTCAGCCATGAAGTGGTAGACCACACAGAACGGGACCGCCGGGTGCTGAAGCGCATAGCGTGGTAAACACTCACTACCGAGTTCCAAACTGCCTCTGTAAGCAACGTCATCGCAATAACTGTTCTTTGGGAGCTTAATGAAATGGGTTTCCATGGCCGAGCAGCCGCACGCAAGCCTAAGATCGCAATGCCAAGCGTTGGCTGGAGTGGTGTAAAGCCCACCACAAATGGACTCTGGAGCAGTGGAAACACATTCTCTGGAGTGATGAATCACACTTAACCAGATGTTTTTTTTATTGTACCTTTATTTAACTAGGCAAGTCAGTTAAGAACAAATTCTTATTTTCAATGACAGCCTAGGAACAGTGGGTTAACTGCCTTGTACAGGGGCAGAACGACAGATGTTTACCATGTCAGCTCGGGGATTTGATCTTGCAACTTTTTGGTTACTAGTCCATCACTCTAACCACTAGGCTACCTGCTACCCCCAGTTAAGCGTGATTCTGGGTTTGACGGACGAATCTGGGTTTGGCAGATGCCAAGTTTGGTGGAGGAGGAATAATTGTCTGGGGCTGTTTTTCATGGTTTGGGCTAGGCCCAATGCTACAGCATACAATGACATTCTAGATGATTCTGTGCTTCCAACTTTGTGGCAACAGTTTGGAGAAGGCCCTTTCCTGATTCAGCATGACAATGCCCCCGCACACAAAGCGAGGTCCATACAGAAATGGTTTGTCGAGATCAGTGTGGAAGAACTTGACTGGTCTGCACAGAGCCCTGACCTCAACCTCATTCAACACCTTTGACTTGAATTGGAATGCCGACTGCAAGCCTGGCCTAATCGCCCAACATCAGTGCCCGACCTCACTAATGATCTTGTGGCTGAATGGAAGCAGGTCCCTGCAGCAATATTCCAACATCTAGTGGAACGCCTTCCAAAAAGAGTGGAGGCTGTTGTAGCAGCAAAGGGGGGACCAACTCCACATTAATGCTATGATTTTGGAATGAGATGTTCGACGAGCAGTGTCCACATACTTTTGGTCATGTTGTGTATATAAATCATAGTTACAATACGGTATGCAAACCGGAGAAAAACTGGTTGCCCAGATTGCTGCACAAGTGATGAGAAAACAAAGCCAGAGCAGAGGAAAACATGAACATGTTGGATATAGAACATACAGCAACAGTGTTTTATGATTATTATGACTATCATGATAAATTACAAATCTTACCATATATTCATAATCTGCAAAATCTCTCTCCTCCAAAACCTGTATTTTGGTCTGTGTCGAGACAGGGTCCTTCCCAAGGTGAACTTGCCTTTATCAAAAAAAATCCTTATCTACAGTACAGTTTGAGTGACCTATGACATTTAGTACATAATCATAGATATGGTCATCTACAGTGCCTTCGGAAAGTATTCAGACCCCTTTACTTTTTCCACATTGTTACGTTACAGACTTATTCTAAAATGTACTTTTCCTCATCAATCTACACACCATACCCCATAATGGCAAAGCAAAAACAGGTAATTAGAAATGTTTGCAAATTAACTAAAATAAAAATTAAAAATTAAATACCTTATTCAGTCCCTTAGCTATGATACTCGAAATTGAGCTCAGGTGCATCCTGTTTCCATTGATCATCCTTGAGATGTTTCTACAACTTGATTGGAGTCCACCTGTGGTCAATTCAATTGATTGGACATGATTTGGAAAGGCACACACCTGTCTATATAAGGTCCCACAGTTGACAGTGCATGTCAGAGCAAAAACCAAGCCATGAGGTCGAAGGAATTGTCGGTAAAGCTCCGAGACAGGATCGTTGCGAGCCACAGATCTGGGGAAGAGTACCACAAAATGTCTGCACCATTGAAGGTCCCCAAGAAAACAGTTGCCTCCATCATTCTTAAATGGAAGAAGTTTGGAACCACCAAGACTCTTCCTAGAGCTGGCCGCCAGGCAAAACTAAACAATCATTGAAGAGGGGCCTTGGTCAGGGAGGTGTTTGAGGGAATGGAGGAAAGTACAGAGAGACCCTTGATGAAAACCTCAGACATTGGCGAAGGTTCACCTTCCAAGAGGACAACGACCCTAAGCACACAGTCAAGAAAACGCAGGAGTGGCTTCGGGACAAGTCTCTGAATGTCGTTGAGTGGCCCAGCCAGAGCCAGGACTTGAACCTCATTGACCATCTCTGGAGAGACCTGAAAATAGCTGTGCAGCAACGCTCCCCATCCAACCTGACAGAGCTTGAGAGGATCGGCAGAGAATGATGGGAGAAACTCCCCAAATACAGGTGTGACACGCTTGTAGCGTCATACCCAAGAAAAATCGAGGCTGTAATTGCTGCCAAAGATGCTTCAACAAAGTACTGAGTAAAGGGTCTGAATTCTTATGTAAATGTGATAGGTTTTTATTTTTTTATACAATTGCAAAAAAATCTCAACCTGTTTCTGCTTTGTCATTATGGGGTATTGTGTGTAGATTGAAGAAAATAAAAAAATTATGCATTTTAGAATAAGGCTGTAATGTAACAAAATGTGGAAAAAGTCAAGGGGTCTGAATACCTTCCGAATGCACTGTTCATGATTATTAATGTGAGTAAATTATGGTTCTTCACCATCTGAGATGATTGGCTCTCTCCTCCTGGATGTCGAACCCTGGTCTCAAAGAATGCCTCCTTCATCTGTCTTGTCTGGAGGCCCAGCTTAGGTTGGGCCATCATGACTGAATTGTAAAAAAATTAATATATATATATACACTGCTCAAAAAAATAAAGGGAACACTAAAACAACACAATGTAACTCCAAGTCAATCACACTTCTGTGAAATCAAACTGTCCACTTAGGAAGCAACACTGATTGAGTTTGCGTCGTCTGTGGAACCTATTGGGTCGGTAAGCAAATTGGAGTGGTCTAGGTGTCCGGTAGGGTGGAGGTGATATGGTCCTTGGACTAGTCTCTCACAAGCACTTCATGTGACGGAAGTGAGTGCTACGGGGCGGTAGTCGTTTAGCTCAGTTACCTTAGCTTTCTTGGGAACAGGAACAATGGTGGCCCTCTTGAAGCATGTGGAACAGCAGACTGGGATAAGGATTGATTGAATATGTCCGTAAACACACCAGCCAGCTGGTCTGCGCATGCTCTGAGGACGCGGCTGGGAATGCCGTCTGGGCCTGCAGCCTGCCGAGGGTTAACACGTTTAAATGTTTTACTCACCCGGCTGCAGTGAAGGAGAGCCCGCAGGTTTTGGTAGGGGCCGTGTCAGTGGCACTGTATTGTCCTCCAAAGCGGGCAAAAAAGTAGTTTAGCCTGTCTGGAGCAAGACATCCTGGTCCTCGACGGGGCTGGTTTCTCTTTTTGTAATCCGTGATTGACTGTAGACCCTGCCACATACCTCTTGTGTCTGAGCTGTTGAATTGCGACTCGATTTTGTCTCTGTACTGAGACTTAGCCTGTTTGATATGCCTTGCGGAGAGAATAGCTACACTGTTTGTATTCGGTCATGCTTCCGGTCACCTTCTGCCCTGGTTAAAGCAGTGGTTCGCGCTTTCAGTTTCACGCGAATGCTGCCGTCAATCCACGGTTTCTGGTTTGGGAATGTTTTATCGTTGCTGTGGGTACGACATCGTCATGCACTTCCTAATGAACTCGCTCACCGAATCAGCATATTCGTCATATTGTTGTGGACGCGATGCGGAACATATTCCAATCCGCGTGATCGAAGCAGTCTTGAAGCGTGGATTCAGATTGGTCGCACCAGCGTTGAACAGACCTGAGCGCGGGAGCTTGTTGTTTGAGTTTCTGTTTGTAGGCTGGAATCAACAAAATGGAGTCGTGGTCAGCTTTTCCGAAAGGGGGGCGGGGGAGGGCCTTATATGCGTCGCGGAAATTAGTATACAATGATCTAGGGTTTTTCCAGCCCTGGTAGCACAATCGATATGCTGATAGAATTAGGGGTTGTTTTTTTAGATTAGCCTTGTTAAAATCCCCAGCTATGATGAATGCAGCCTCAGGGTGTGTGGTTTCCAGTTTAGAAAGAGTCAGATAAAGTTTCGTTCAGGCCATCGATGTGTCTGCTTGGGGGGAATATATACGGCTGTGATTATGATTGAAGAGAATTCCCTTGGTAGATAATGCGGTCGACATTTGATTGTGAGGAGTTCTAGATCAGGTGAACAGAATGACTTGAGTTCCTGTGTGTTGTTATGATGATACAACCACGTCTCCGTTAATCATAAGGCATACCCCCCGCCCCTCTTCTACCAGAAAGATGTTGTTTCTGTCGGCGCGATGCATGAAGAAACCAGCTGGCTGCACCGACTCCGTTAGCGTCTCTTGAGTTAGCCATGTTCCGTGAAGCACAGCACGTTGCAATCCCTGATGTCTCTCTGGAATGCTACCCGTGCTCGGATTTCATCAACCTTATTGTCAAGAGACTGACATTGGCGAGTAGTATGCTAGGGAGTGGAGCGCGATGTGCCCGTCTCCGAAGCCTGACACGAGACCGCCTCGTTTGCCCTTTTACGGCGTCGCACAGGGTCGCCGGCTGGGATCAGATCCATTGTATTGGGGAAGGC
>NC_036867.1:35690400-35759817 GCF_002910315.2 Salvelinus sp. IW2-2015 | reverse complement strand
ACACTGTGACTATTTGTACAGAATAAATTTTATGCACATGCTGTGTGCGAATGGAAAGAACACAACAAGTGGGGAGAAATATTATAAAGGGCAATTAGCAGACATCCCCCAATAAAGAGTGGTTCTGCTAGTTGGAAGTGAACCACAGAAACCAAAATTCTACGAGGTTCCGCTCACCTCCGAGGCTTCCTGGATGAAGGTATTTGGTCACTTTTTGGTGAACTCGACTAAGCGCTGCCCTTTGGTCGGAGCGTGCTAAAGTGGGGGACCTGGTAACCCCATCGAGACGGAGGTCTGTGGGACAGGGACGCGCGACAGACAGTGGCGTCGGAGGGTAGTGGGCAGCGTGCATCCAGAGGGGATGGGCGAGCGATCAATGGCGAGCGGGTAAGTCCGCCAAGAACGCGTCTCTGCTGTCGCTCTGCTCCAGCGTCAGGATGTCCAGAGATGGAGGCAAGCTAACCAGAGAGCCACACGCGCCAGATACATCAGGAGACGATGAGAGCCCCACGCGCCAGAGCCGTAAGAGAAGCAACAATCCCAGCTATGGAACAGGACACAGCCACAGGTGTACTCTTTCCGTCGCTTTGGTGTGCAGAGGTAAGGAGGCAGGGAGGAAGCACTTGCCGCAGAGGCCGCGTGCGAGAAATGACCTCCAGCAAGGCCAACATGTGCATGTGTCTGCTCAAACGGTCAGAAACAGACTCCATGAGGGTGGTATATGAGGCCCGACGTCCACAGGTGGGGGTTGTGCTTACAGCCAACACGTGCAGGACGTTTGGCATAATTGCCAGAGAAAAACACACAGATTGGCAAATTCGCCACTGGCGCCCTGAGCTCTTCACAGATGAAAGCAGGTTCACACTGAGCACATGTGACAGACGTGACAGAGTCTGGAGACGCCGTGGAGAACGTTCTGGCTGCCTGCAAACATCCTCCAGAATGACCTGTGTTTGGCGTGGGTCAGTCATGGTGTGGGGTGGCATTTCTTTGGGGGCCGCACAGCCCTCCATGTGCTCGCCAGAGGTAGCCTGACTGCCATTAGGTACCGGAGATGAGATCCTCAGACCCCTTGGAGACCACTATGCTGGTGCGGTTGGCCCTGGGTTTCCTCCTAATGCAAGACAATGCTAGACCTCATGTGGCTGGAGTGTGTCAGCAGTTCCTGCAAGAGGAAGGCATTGATGCTATGGACTGGCCCGCCCGTTCCCCAGACCTGAATCCAATTGAGCACATCTGGGACATCATGTCTCGCTCCATCCACCAATGCCACGTTGCACCACAGACTCTCCAGGAGTTGGCGGATGCTTTAGTTCAGGTCTGGGAGGAGATCCCTCAGGAACCACCTCCGCCACCTCATCAGGAGCATGCCCAGCGTTGTAGGGAGGTTCTACAGGCACTGTGGAGCGCCACAATCACTACTGAGCCTCAGTTTTGACTTGTTTTAAGGACATTACATAAAGTTGGATCAGCCTGTACCCCTCCCCCATAAAACTTTGTAGGTGCCGCAATCTTGGAAACCCCCAGCTTTTCCCCTTCCGGTTTGGGTGCCATACCGTAATTTGTTAATGTAAACCTAGATTTTATATACCCAGAACACATAACAATGTTGGGACCAAAAAGGGGTATGGGGGACCATCTTTGGGGCTCGTCCCGATCATAATCCTCCATTCTCATAAATCCATAGCATGTTATCGGGTGAGAAACTAGAAGGGGGTGGGGGTCCCCCTGTTCCAGCTTCCTATATACGGTGTTGTCCTATAGGAGAACCAGAGAACAACAATTATCTGTAAACGTTGCGTCACAACGGCGTCCAAGCACAGCGTAACTCAGAAAACAAGAAGAGGCCCGTGCCCGCTCCCTTCACCACACTGGTCCTCCCTAGAGATCAGGTCTCCAAACTATGTCTCTTTTCTGAAGCGGGTCCGAGAGACAAGTCTAAAACAAGTGGCTCCAAGATATCTTGTTCCCCCAGGACCCATTCAATAAAACAACGTGTGCATCTTCATCAAAGACGGGGGATGTTGGGTCGTATGAGGACGAGTGCTAAGAAAACAGTGTGTCTCCACGGTACCATAGACAGTTCTTATTGAGAACCCAGTGTCTTCTAAACCGGCTGTCCAGAGATCTAGATGGATTCGCACCGATTAATCGAAGTGTCTGGGCAACGATTAAGATTAGGAGGCCGGAGTTCAAGGTGTGTATCATAACAAATCGTAATCCGCGGCATTTTTTTAGTGGACGTCCGACTCAGTACTGAAGGCCTGCATTGTACTCTCAAACTCCACGTGACCTAGCTTGGGTAAGCCTCACTTTACCCCTCACGGCCAGAGGCCCTGCCCCAGCAAGGACCCATGTGGTTAAGGAAGAGTTATAGTTTGCTAACTAGCATTTAAAGTTAATCTTATATAATACAACCCAACTTCAATCTTAACATAAATCATCTGATTTAATTACTTATACAAGGTATTGCGTGATGACTGAATTACTGGAGTTTTATCTAGTCTTGTCCCTGCGTTCCGCATAGGAGGATCGGGGCCACCATGCTCCAAGTGATCTCCTTGTTTGGAATTGTCATTCGTGAATCTACCAGCCCACTTCGGGTCCAAGACGGTTCTTATAACTAATTGATGCTGAGGCGGATTGTGAAAAAAAAGCTGGACTGTGCCTTCATGACTAATTGTGTATCCCAGAGCGCGATAGACACACTCAATGCCTTCTTTTTAATAATCAATTACATTCAATATAGATTTTAGAACGCGTGCGTTATTGTACGTAACCACCTTCGCCTGCTAAATCGATTATTTAGAGACTAGGCGAGAATTGTGTCACTTGCTCTTGGCGTTCTGTGTGCACAGCAGGATCCACGCCTACATATGCAGCAGTTTGGTTCTCGTTGTGCGACACTGAATTGAAAGTACCATCTTCTTTTTCCAATAACAGAAGACGTAAATCAGATTTATCCAGAGATGGTTTACATGAATGTGTATTACATACACATCTAAGATTGTAAAAATTAACAGCGATATTGTTTTGACACTGTGAGAGTTGCCGATGAGGCGCGTTTTCTGTGATTGAAAATACGGAAAGCTTCCGTATTTCATCTGAAAGAAATAAACGTTTTGTTTTCGAAATTGATTAGTTTCAACGATTTTGGACCATTGAAAGCAATTTCTGTCCACAGGCCTTCTGTGTCGCCTCTGCTTTCAGCATTGATGGATTCTAAGTATTAACTCCCTCCATGAATTGTGTTCCTAGAGCATTACTGACTGTATGCTCTGGTTGGGTAGCAGCAGCAGTGCTCTTGTAAGTGCCCTCCTTTCAAACCACACCCTCTCCCCGTTCGCGCCACTCAGCCTTCTCTGTGCATTCAAGCCACTCTCGCTCCGACCGTGTATCTTATACTTGCAGCCCATCAAACTTCCCGAGATTAGTGCTGTCTCAAACTAAACTTCCGAGGTGGCCGTAATAAAAGAACAATCCAATCACGTCCAAAAATTGAAGTACATGAAATACAAAATGGCTATAGAGAAAGTAGTTCTTATAAATTCCTCATATGTGAGATAACTACCAATCCTAAAACTTCTTACCTGGAATATTGAAGACTCATGTTAACAAAGATACCCAACCACAGCTGTTTCATTTTTCTCATTTCTCTCTTAGTAGATGAAAGCTGAAATCGTAAGACTGTGGGGCTGACAAATGACATATTTCACTTATTACCTTCTCTCCCAACTACTTCGGTTTTTTTGCATTAGTTTAAAGAGCCAAATTGAACACGTTCTGGCCTATTTATTGGAGACTAGAGATGATTTATGTATGTGATTATATGTAGTGGTAAGAGAATGCAAAAGTGCTTCATTCCAGTATGTGTCTGCTAATATTGTGTCTTCTATTACAATAATGTATACATATTATGTACGGTGTCCACTTGGGACACACCCCTCATCTCAGAGATGAAATAACAGCACAAAGCACAAGTGGTTGGACGATCACTGGTGAACAGTGTGGCGCTAGCGGTAGAGATCGTTAAAATGATCAGCTCTGGTAAAACAATAGTACACTGAAATCAACACTACAACTGAAAGCCAGCCGGAGTGCGAAAGCATATCTAGGGAACACCGCCAACTTATTTACTTTCACTTGTTCCAAACATCACCCACCATTACCTAAACAGCCCCGTGCTGACAGACTCTGAATACGGAATAATTAAAATAACATTTCAATATTGAAGCGCTCAATATTAATCACGTTACAATTATGACCATCAAGTAAGTTGAAGCAAACTAATAAACCTCTAAGACTAGACCCCTGTCAAAGTAATCTAATTATAACTAAAACTAATATATTAAATTCAGAGAACGAAACACAGCCACATGCACACGCACTTCAAACGCCTGATAGAAGAGAAATTCTGTCTCCAGCTATTGGAATGCGACCGAGCCATGCTACAACCTGTTTTTCAGAGCATCAATATCTAACGCGTTGCTGGTAACAAAAGAAATAAAACCATCCCAAAACGGGCCCTAACCCTAACAGCGCTTTTTCAGCATTTCTAAGCCCACTCATCCAAGCTCAAAAGAGTATCCACTAAGCTGGATAATATACGTAAGGCGCTAGACACTAACAATTTATCAATAACACCCTCTATCCGACGACTAATCAAGACGTTGTAGCTACGATCACCGAAACCATATCAAACAACACTAGGCGAATTGCCTTATAATGGATAGGTTTATTACTCATGCGACTTACCATGTCTGTACTTACAATGAACTATTTCCCGAACCTCAGTAGGGCGGTATTGAGACCAGTTAGTCCTCTTGGGTGGGGAGGACTGGGCGGAATGTCCTGGGGGGGCGTACTTTCGAAGTTCGCGGAAATAACATATTAAAAACTTACTATTCTACTATAGTCAGGGCCCATGGTAAATCTTTTCTCTACGAAAAACGCTCACCATAAGTACGTATCCTGTTCAATATTGGCGCAAATGATGATCAGTTGTCTACTATGTATCCGCTAAGATGCCATCGTATACCTAGTAGCCTACTACCAAATATCGCTCTTTCTCTGTCTCTGTCTCACTTGCTCACACACAACACCACACACCCGTTGTGATGGAAAAAAACATAGGCCTATCTGTAGTCTGAGACACCTTTTAAACATAAGTAGTGTTATAAAGTCAGGCCCAGCGTCTTCAGGTGCTCTGGTCAATTAAACGGGGGAGTGCATTCCGTCTACCCAGCTACAACAGGCTGATTTTGACTAAAGTAGAAACCACCGTCTGTGATTCTAGCCAGATTGCAATAACTCAATGAGAGCCTAATACAGAGCGAGTATGACTGGAGAGAGGAGTTTACCTTTTAGCATCGGAAATATAACTCTTATAGAAACTGACCAGTCAAATTCTGAGCACAAAGTGACGTCCCTGCCTAAAATCATCTGGTGATGAATATTGTTATGAAACAAAGGCTATGGAGTGCGAGCAGGGACCACGCTCAAATAAAATTTTCTAGGCCCAAGGGCGCCCATCTCCGCGCACTCGACTCGCCTGAACACCAACAAGGTATGCGTCAAGTGGGAACAGATCAATATCACAGCGTTTATAAACCCGAGTCTCGACAATATACAAACACCACATGACGGAGAGAAAGCTCAGCCGGGACGAGAGTGCAACGGAACGGCATACAATATACACCTGGAAATCCATGTGTAAACCATTGTATCCGATACCTTATCCACTGATTCCGCCTCCATCCATTACCACCTTAGTGCCGCGTTCTTGCCGCAATTTCCAACTGGTCCATCCCACAAACCCCCCTGAGCTGAACACACACCACAATACACAAAGCTAAAGCTTTATTTAATCCACAATACTGAGTTTGTGTATTCAGCAGAGTGCAACATCTATCGCTAAGTAGAGGGCAGTAACCAGCTCTTCCCTCCCTCAAACTCATTTGTTATAGTCATTTTTTAAATTGCTGAGCGTTTATGCTAGCTAGTACTGGCAGGTCCTACTTTCTTGCAAAATCTCCATTCTGTAAATCTATATCTACTCCCCATATTCACTGTAGGATGCACGCGCGCTCAAGGTTTCTCCGTTTCAACCTTCCTCAGTTCTACAGCCGGAGAGGAGAAGAAGAAACGCTGCTGGAATTTCGTGACGTCGAGGGACCATTTCCTAAACACAACTGCTAGAGAGTGCGAATTGCCTCCTCATCCCATCTAGCTGAGCAAATAAATAACGAAACTACATAACAAAAACCCTGCCAAAGCAAGCTTGGTTTTAATTTATTTGAAAACCGAATCTCAGCAACGAGCGTGTTTCACTCACTGGGCAAGGCGAACCTCCTGAACATGACAACCAAGCTTCTGCAGCGCAACGAGAACGAACTGGTAAACAACCAATTCAGAAGGACGACCACTACCCACGCACAATTCATTTAGGAATCAAAGAGAAAACTGAAATATTTTTAATCGTTTGTGCTAGCCCTTTATTATTTTCCCGCTCCTGCCTTTACTTGCACACGTCGAGAAGGACGATATAATAACGAATGCAAATTCCGATACATTTTCAAATATATTAATCTGCTACGCTTTCAAGACTATCTTGCAAAAAAAATGGCTAATAGTTCAAGTGTGGAATGTCGCTGTGGTGGACAACCCAAGTCCTTTTGCGAAACCCGTTTCAGTTACGAGATTACGTATCGAATGCATGGAGATTACACCGGAGGGATGAAGTATGGGGTAACGTATTTTCAGCTGCCTAACTTCTATATTTTGTATAAAATACTAGCAAAAGTGAGGTCTAGATTTCTCAGCTAACCGATCCAAGGCGGTAAGATATTATGTATTAGCCTAGTGGGTAGAGTGTTTATAATGTGAGCTTTACCGTTTGTAGCTCTTTTAGGCTGATGCAACAACAGTTTAGCTTAAATGTATCTCAATTAACTTTACATCGTAATGTTTATAGTCATGACTATCTTAGATAAATTCGAAATATGTTAGGTATTTGTTTTCGGAGTAGTTGGGCGTATTTAACCGTGTGTTGATCACTTCAGCAGAATTTGGCCAACCGCCGCGTATTGTTCGCAAGTATATACCATCCTTTCAAATCTTGACATCTTGGAAATGACTCAAGCCGAAAACACTGGATCCGTTTCGGGAAAGTCATATTCCTGGTAGGAACGATGATGAGTTGACGTTAATCGTATATTCAGTAGTTCCTCCCGACTGTATGTAATGAAACCTAAGATTACCTGGGGTACCGATGTAAGAAATAACACATAAAAAAACAAAATACTGCATATTTTCCAAGGAACGCGAAGCGAGGCGGCCATCTCTTTTCGGCGCCGGAAGTTGAAAAGACTATAGGACTCGTTTTACTGTGGATATAGATACTTTTGTACCTGTTTCCTCCAGCATTTTCACAAGGTCCTTTGCTGTTGTTCTGGGATTGATTTGCACTTTTCGCACCAAAGTACGTTCATCTCTAGGAGACAGAACACGTCTCCTTCCTGAGCGGTATAACGGCTGAGTGGTCCCATGATGTTTATACTTGCGTACCATTGTTTGTACAGATGAACGTGGTACCTTCAGGCATTTGGAAATTGCTCCCAAGGATGGACCAGACTTGTGGCGGTCTACCATTTTTTTTCTGAGGTCTTGGCTGATTTCTTTTGATTTTCCCATGATGTCAAGCAAAGAGGCACTGAGTTTGAAGGTAGGCCTTGAAATACATCCACAGGTACACCTCTAATTGACTCAAATTATGTCAATTAGCCTATCAGAAGCTTCTAAAGTCATGACATCCTTTTCTGAAATTTTCCAAGCTGTTTAAAGGCACAGTCAGCTTAGTGTATGTAAACTTCTGAGCCACTGAAATTGTGATACAGTGATTTATAAGTGAAATAATCTGTCTGTAAACAATTGTTGGAAAAATTACTTGTGTCATGCACAAAGTAAATATCCTAACCGACTTGCCAAAACTAGTTTGTTAACAAGAAATTTGTGGTATGGTTGAAAAACGGGTTTTAATGACTCCAACCTAAGTGTATGTAAACTTCCGACTTCAACTGTATATCTGTAACTTAGTAACAGCAAATACAGTCTGCAGCAGACCCAAATGGCAATGAATTAATCATTCCAGACTTTGAATCATCTGAGTTAGCTTTCAGTCATACTAGCAAACAAGTCACCCGACAAACCCGGTTTCTCCCCTCTTTACATTAAGTGAATAGTGAATGACACTCCTTCATCTCTTAGAGAAAATCTAATGTATGTTGATTACTGGTGTGAAAGTTGATTACGGGTGTAAAACTTGTCCAGGTACCTTCCCTCAGGTCTTTAGAGCTCAGTTTATCAGTCTGTTGTATCAGTATCTTGACCACTCCAGCAGGGGCGGACACATCAACTGCTGTCTTCAGGCTCAGCTTCACATCACTCTCTCTTCTCTCCCTTACAGTCTATTGAAATCATACAATACCAATCACACACCAGATATGTTCATATTCATATGATTACCTCATTATCTACATCATTGTATAGTCTGCTCAATGAACTGGAGTGAGGTTCTCGAAAGCCCCGTAGCTAACATTGTCCTTTATTTCTAGGATGACTCTTATCTCTGTGCAGCTGGGGTTTCAAGATAAATACGGTGTGATGTCAGCTAGAAGGCTTTCTGGAAAAGCACCCTTGGTACAGCAGGAGTTAAATGGTTGCAGTACCTTTGACTTTTCAGGTGTCCGCATTGACCTCTGCTTGGTTTTGGTAAGAGGCTGTATCAAGGAGACAGGTGGAGGCCCACGACTGTCAACAAACAAAACGTATTTTGCATGTCCCATGTCTTTCTTCTGTTGACTGGATCAGAAACAACACCAATAAATGTATGTAACACATTTCCTGCAATCAAATGACCAAATTACCCTCTAGTGGCTTCACCTGTGGAATGTTACTCATATATTTTTTTGTCATTTCATAATTAATCAACTTTTTTTTTTAAATGCTGAAAATCCGATGTTTCTATGTCAAACGGTTTTGTGATATTTCAGTAATATTGGGACGCACACTAAAAATGTAATACATTTTAACGCTATATCTGACATGGTACAGGCGTCTTCTTTTTTTAAGCCCATAACCATGTGTGTGAGGTGTAAACTTTTGTTTCACAGTAAATTTGTTTAAGAATACCAAGAAACACTCTGTGTGACCCTGATTTAGCTCACTGCAGAAAAATGTCAATAATAGTTTGTTTTCATCACTCTAGGCCTAGGGCCAAAACCTAATGCTAATGGAGAGCGAGAGAGAGCGCTAAGTACTATATCTTGGGGACTGCCTGCTGGAAGACCTCCAGAGCTCAACATAGCTATAGTTGACTAATAACTTACCAGGCTTTATCTGCCATTAATAACTTAATTGTGTACTTAGCTAACAATTTGACTTTGATACTGTCATTGGGGCTGTTGGCATTGTAAGAGTAGATATATCCTATCAATATTTACTAAACAAAATAAACAATAATCTTCCCATGGTATCAGTGTAGATGAAGGGGAGGAGACAGGTTAAAGAAGGATTTTGAAGCCTTGAGACAATGTAGACATGAATTGTACATGTGTGCCATTCGGAGGATGAATGGGCAAGACAAAAGATGTAAGTGCCTTTGTATGGTAGTAGGTGCCAGGCGCACGGGTTTGAGGGTGTCAAGAACTAAAATGTTACTGGATTTTTCAAGCTCAACAGTTTCCCGTGTGTATCAAGAATAGTCCACCACCCAAAGGACATCCAGCCAACTTCAAATCAAATTGACACAACTGTGGAAGTATTAGACTCAACGTGGGCCAGCATCCCTGTGGAACGCTTTTGACACCTTGTAGTTCATGTCCTGATGAATTGAGGCTGTTCCGAGGGCAAAAGAGGGTGCAACTCAATCCGCCAATTCTTCAATTAACTCATTCATATCTTATCTTCATATCTTTTATTGCGGGTCCAGGGAGAAGTAAACATGGGAATATTTGATCCGAAGCGCACACATTGAATGGATTGGATACCGATGCATTTTGATATAACTGCAGTTCCCTTGCTTAATAAATCATTAACTCCTCTTAGTCATAACACAGGGGAGTAAAACTCGTCCACTGTCAGTGATGGAGTACACCCATTTTCTCATGGGAACTGAATGAAAATTATATTTTATATACAGACTAGAAACAAGAAGAACCTGTTTATCATTATAAGTGACTGTGCGTGGTTTTGAGTCTGTAGCCCAGGACTAAACAAAGAAGTTAGCCATGAACAGAAATCAATTAAACAAAAGGATATCATCATAACTAGAATCGTGCAGAAGAACCATATATGTGCATTTTCAAGAAAATGTAGATAAACATGATACATCATTATACTTTTTTTTTTGGGGGGGGGGGGATTATTCAAGTATCTATCAACTGTACAATTCCTAATGTGTTATATACACACTTAGAAAGAGAGAAACATTTGATTATATGAAAATGGAACAGTATGCACTTGTATGGTTCTTCGCTGCAAGAGTTCATTTTCATCTCTCTAAATGTTTGTACAATTTCTATTTTCAAAGTTTGCAGACAGAGTTTCAATACAGTACATGTGCTGCACTTGGTCTCTCTCACAATAGCACCCGCTCTATGAAATGTGCGTAAGCATTGTTTACAGAAGGATATTGTAACCACTTAACAATCACATATTTTCCATTCTTAGCAGTAAAGAAATATATTTGGCTTAGTGCATCAATTGATGGAACTCGCAATTACACAAAATAACAACTAATAACGTGACACAAACCAAGAAAACAGGAACTTTGCTGACCATATATCAAATATGTATATAATTGTAACTATGACCTGGTAAAAATTGCATAATTCAATATAGTGTTTGATGAACTAACCGTTAACATTTCAAAATGGTTCTGGGATACGTGAGTGCCAGGTGGGGCGAGGACGACCCGCTGAGTGTGCAGACGTAGGGTTTGGAGTTGAACTGGGAGATGACCACCTGTAGAGTGACCTGGGACGTGTCATACTGGAATGGCCTGAATGTGACGGTCACCTCCACCTTCCCATTGGCTGGAATCACTCCTAGAATCAAACACAAACAAAGGATTATACCGGTCTTGACAAACTCAGAATTTTGACCAATAATGCATTTTTGAAAAGAAAACAATACGTAGGCCTACCTAAACTCAACACTTCGAACCCCTCAAAACACGGAAAACATAGAGATAGTCTTTCAGATCTCTCTACCCAGTCTGAGTACTAGACTATTTGCGTAACCCCGGAAATCCAGCATCATTCATTGTCTGGAAAGCATCACCATCAATGCCAGAGACAAAACAGCACAGTTCCCCCTGTGCTAGATGCACTGAGTCCCTGACTGCTTTATGTCAATGTGGCTGTTTCAGACCATGAGCATCTTTCCACAGTAATTCAGACACAAGACATGATGGTGGTGTTGAGGAATCACAGGTCAGGGCTAGGTAATGAGCTAATAATATTACATGAGTTCATAGAGGCTATTAGTCTGGGTGTCAGCAACAAACAAAAAAATGATTATGTGGTTCAAAGTTTAAACTAATCACCTCAAGGAACTAACACAAAAACATAGCCGGAACCTTATTGTGAACCAGAAGTGATCCTACCGTCAAATACTTACAAATAAATTGATACACATCTGGCAATGAGACTCGTGGGCTTAATACATTAATCACAGAATATATACCAACTGTAGATAGAATAATACAGGTGTTATCCTCACTGTCTGTCTGACTGAGCTGTTAAGATGTTGTTGCTATCTTGTTCTATCATCTGTCATCAGGACTCTAACATAATGGTGTTATTACCACTTTATTCAGTGGCCTAATGTAAAAGTGCTACCAAGTCTGTTGATTGGAGTTACCTGACAGGGGCTGGACAGAGAAGGCCTTGTGTGGCTGGATGATGTACACCTGGAACTCAAAGTCAATGGGACAGCTGCAGCTCAGAGGGATCACATGGCTGACACTGGAAGGTCAAAGACGAGTCAAAGGTCAAAGATAACAAGCATAGATATCGCACAGCCCCAGAGAGAAAGGGCAACAGCCTACATGTTCATTGAGACCTACAATGTAAAGCTAAATCAAATTCAGTCAGCCACTCAGTTCAAAAGACAATCATTTTCATCAAGAGATAAAAATACCCTATGAAAAAAAAACATGGAAAGTGGATTGCGTCACAATCTGTCAAATGTAAACAATTATTATATCTCTAGGGCTCTACAAATGTTTATATTCTGATATTTGTGAAGTATTCTCTTTCCAAGCGTATTGTTTTAACTGAAGATTGTTGAATATGCAAGACAAATACTACTGACCCTAGCATATATCCCGGCATAAGGCTTAGTTAGAGAACTACGATTAGCTATCTACCTGTGCAAATGGACTCTAATATATTGACTTCTCACTGCATCATTAGTGTCAACAGAGATTATTAAAAACAAACATTTATGATCCATTACGTGACCATAATAACACACTGAGTTTATTCCACAAACAAGCCTTTGTTGCCACTCATCATGTTTATCTGGCAGGCTAATTCAGAAACTGGTGCACTTAGCAAACACTTAGCAGACTAGGCTGTAGCTGTTGCCTATCCCTTACGGAAAAAACACATGAATTTCACATGTGAACACATATGAAGTGTTCCAAAAACACATGTTTTCATGTGATCATATGTGATCTTATGTGAAGTTAATGTGATAAAATGTGACAACATTTAAAGCAACATGTGAGAACATGAAACTACACATGTGGAAACGTGATCATATGTGAAGTGTTCTAAAAACACATGATTTCACAAATGATGTGTTTTTTCTGTAAGGGATGTGAGTGGCCATGCAACTCATGTACAATCCTCTTGTAAAGTTTAATTGATGGGTTTAAAGACTATTCAAAAGACAAATATGCACAGAGACACAAATGTCCACTTCACCTCACCTTTGGCCCAGTGGGACAACTGGTATGGTGATGTGTGTTGGGATGTGCAAGTCATCGATGATGGGGTAGGCATGGACTGGAACCTGTAAATGCTCTTCCCCCTGGAGAGAGATTGAGAGAAAATAACAACGCTCCCTGATGCATTCATTTCGTGGAGTTCTAAGCAAGACGAAACCTTCTAGCAGTACCCTGGTCCCAGATCAGTTTGCAATGGAGTGACAATGACCTTAGTTGGCAAGACAGCACAAACAGATCTGGGACCAGGCTTACCTTGTAGCAACTATGGAGAGAAACGTTGACAACAAACAACATGTGATGCATAAACACAGCAAATCCCTATTTTGATTGACAGTTGAATAGATTAGAAGTAGAAGTTGAGGAGATCACTGTCAGGCATGACAGAAAGCGAACTTGATTAGAAACTAACATAGCACTGGATTCCAACCTTGCAATGAACCCGAATACAGTCGTAGAAGTAGCGCCATTCGTCAGGACAGAAGTGTACTTTCACTGTGTAGGACAGTCCGGGGACAAGACGATGCTGCACAGAATATCAAAATGGAGGAATTAAGCATCAACGCTAACACTCATACGAATCAAAGATTATAGATGGAATGCATAACATGACATTAAACAGTAATAAACAAATACCTTTTTTAAATATTTTGTTTTGAAATGCTTTGTTTGGGTGGGGATAATGTGAATGTTGATCACTTCAGATGATATGTTGATAAGCTTCTGAGGAAGATTAAAACAAAGATGAATTAGATGATGCCTTGTATAAGAATGTACTGGTAGATGAAGTGCATATAACTGCACAATTTTATCTAAAAAGTCAGTGCTTTGTCTTTTGTTCTGTTGGAACAGTCAACACATTGCTGAAGCTCATTGCTGAAGCTCACCAAGCTCCTCTGATAATCCTTCCCCAGTTTAAACCCACTGAAGCGAAGTGCTGAGGGTTCTGCTTGGATTGCGCTGTTGCTCTTGAGTTTGGTATACGTTTCTGGAAGGTATAAGTATAATATAAATGAGATATATGTATTCACCATCTGCTTAGTCCCATGTGGCTCAATTGGTAGAGCATGGCGCTTGCAATGCCAGGGTTGTGGGTTTGATTCCCATGGGGGACCAGTACAAAAAAAAAGTATGAAAATGTATGCACTCACTACTGTAAGTCGCTCCGGATAAGAACATCTGCTAAAGGACTATAATGGAAATATAAGAAACCAAAATGCCTGAGGAGCCACATACTGTATAATGTAGGCTACGGTAACTCAGATAGCATCATGAGCATGCTAGCCCAAGCACTCTACTACAATAAACATATTCTTCTTGACTGAATATAGCCTGTTAAATATATGACTGAGATGTATCAAATTGTTAAAGTGTAAGGGTCCTACGGGTCTCTAGTAGGTGATGAGGGACATTAGAGGGACTTCTTTTTCTGTCCTCCACCAGTTGGCACAGGGGTAGAGGGGTCTTCTTCCTTTGACTGTCTGTGAATATCTCTGATGCAGAGTGTGCCACTTCCATCACTTCTCCATTAAAAACAGGGGTGAAGAAGATAGCAAACAATATCACAATTCATATCACATCAGATATGTAAATGCTTGCATTTCAAAGATGCAATGTTGTCCATATGATAATGAGAAGAACCAAATGACACAAAGCTAGCAAGCCAACGTTGTGCATGTGCAGCTACAGTGGTTGACACTGGAAAGTAAGCAAACTAGCTAGGGACGGGTTAGCAAGAGAGAGTGGAAGCTAGCACAACAAAGAGGAGCAGCTAGCAAAGAGGAACAGCTCGCTACTATAGATTGTTATCAAACTACATGACAACCGTGCGACTTTCTGGATTTATTAGTCTGTAAACAGTTTTTTTTCCGGTTCGATTTAGTAGCTCATAAACACACGTTTTTATTCGTTGCATGGTGTCGGTGCTTTTCAAGGTTGAAAACGGCACGTACCTGTTGTTTCAACTACAGAACATCCACCAAACACTCTCGTCGCTATAGTAATGCTACGGTGGGACGTGGTTTGTACTAGCAAAGAGTTTATAAACCCAGAGGCGCAACATCGCCACGCTTGCAAAACAGACCCAGCATACAAAACCGGGTTTGAGAAGTGAATGAGAGAAGCGAATAATTAATCTTTAGTCGTTAATTTATCTAAAGGCACAACCTAGATTCGAGCCAATCTATTAAGCAGTTGAACATGGTATTACTACAACCCCGTGAAAGTGAAAACAACGTTATATCGAAGGAGTGCCTTTGATATGACGGCATGCACATGCGCAGTACAGCGTGAGACGACCGTTAATAACCGATTACGTTTTTCTGCGCATGAGTTTAGCGAGCCAACATCACCATGACCTCGCCTACAAGCGTTTTCGGGGATTTCAATTGGAGAAGCATCTTCTGCCTATCTTCATACTGTGTTGTCTTTGGTACTAGTATATTATAAAAAGGTCAGGTGTAATAACCGCACAAACAAAACACATGCAGTTGGTTTGGACAAAGCCAGTGGATGCTGATTGATGACTTGCTGCTTTGAATAGGACGACTATTTCAGACTTTTAGTACCGAAAGTCAGTTTACAGTTTATTCAAGTCTATACTTAGGTTACATTTTTTGGGTAAATGATGCTTGTGACTGACAAAATGCACATTGGAATTATTGGAATCCTACTGGGCATGTACTTGAAGGTAAGAATGCACACGCGTGTTTGAAAAAGCTGGGCATGTTTGGCAATGGTACATACATATACACTGAGTGTATGAAACATTAGGAACACCTTCATAATACTGAGTTGCAGCCCCTTTTGCCCTCAGAACAGCCTCCGTTTGTCGGGACATGGACTATAAGGTGTCAAAAGCGTTCCAAAGGGATGCTGGCCCATGTTGAATCCATTGCTTCCCACAATTGTGTCAAGTTAGCTGGATGTCTGTTTGACCATTCTTAATACACACGGGAAACTGTTGAGCGTGGAAAAACCCAGCAGTGTTGCAGTTCTTGACATACTCAAACTACTACCATACCCTTTTCAAAGGCACTTAAATATTTTGTCTTGCCCATTCACATTTGAATTGACACATATCAAAATCCATGTCTCAAGGCTTCACAATCATCCTGTCTCCTCACCTTTATCTATACTGAGGTGAAGTGGATTTAACAGGTGACATCAATAATAGATCATAGCTTACACCTGGGCAGTCTACTATGTCATGGAAAGAGAATCTAGGTTGAAGGGTATGCCTTTAGATTTCGAGAAAATTAGAAACTAAGGAATACTTATTTTTACGTTTTGTGCACTCAGTGCCTTCAGAAAGTATTCACACTTAACCTTTTCCAAATTGTGTTGTTACAAAGTGGCATACATTTTTTTTTTTTGTCAACGATCTACACAATACTTTAATATAAAAGCGGGGGAAAAAATCTAAAATGTTGTAAAAATATTTATTTATATATATATATATTAGGAAGGTGTTCCTAATGTTTGGTATACTCGGTGTATATTATTTTCACATTTAGTGGAGACTACAGCAGTGAGTCTTATCTGGGTATGTCTCTCTAAGAGTTTTCCACAGCAAGATTGTGAAACATATGCACATTATTCTTTTCAGAATTCTTCAAACTCTGTCAAATAGGTTGTTGATCATTGCTAGACAACCATTTTCAGATATTGCCATAAGTTTTAAAGCAGATTTAAATCAAAACTGTAACTCCGCAACTCAGGAACACTCCAGTGTAGATGTGACCTTATGTTTTCTGTCATTCTCCTGCTGAAAGGTGAATGAATCTCCCAGTGTCTGGTGGAAATCAGACATAACCAGGTTTTCTTCTAGGATTTTGCCTGTGCCCATTCCAACGATTACAAGCATACCCATAACATGATGCAGCCACCACTATGCTTGAAAATATGGAGTGGTACTCTCCATGTGTTGTGTTGAATTTCCCCCAAACATAACACTTTGTATTCAGGACAAAAAGTACATTGTTTGCAAAATTCTTTGCAGTATTACTTTAGTGCCTTGTTGCAAACAGGATGCATGTTTTGGAATATTTTTGTTCAGTACAGGCTTCCCTTTTTTCACTCTGTCAATTAAGTTAGTATTGTTGAGTAACTACAATGTTGATCCATCCTCAGTTTTCTCCTATCACAGCCATTAAACTCTAACTGTTTTAAAGTCATCAATGGCCTCATGGTGAAATCCCTGAGTGGTTTCCTTCCTCTCCAGCAACTGAGTTAGGAAGGACGCCTGTATATTTGTAGTCACTGGGTGTATTGATACGCCATCCAAAGTGTAATTAATAACTTCGCCGTGCTCAAAAGGATATTCAATATCTGCTTTTTAACATTTTTACCCATCTACCAATAGGTGCCCTTCTTTGCAAGGCATTGGAAAACCTCCATGGTCTTTGTGGTTGAATCTGTGTTTGAAATTGACTGTTCGACTGGGGGACCTTACAGATAATTGTATGTGTGGGGTACAGAGATGAGGTAGTCATAAAAATAAAAAAACATGCAACTTATTATGTGACTTGTTAAGAAAATGTTTACTCCTGAACTCATTTAGGCTAGCCATAACAAAGGGGTTGAATACTTATTGACTAAAGACATTTCAGCTTTTTATTAATTTGTAAACGTAAAAAAAAAAAAAATAACATAATTCCTCTTAATTCCAGTGACCATAAAACTGAATTTAATCCATTCTAAATACAGTCTAACAACAAAATGTGGAAAAAGTCAAGGGGTGTGAATACCTTCTGAAGGCACTGTAGGCTATGGGGAGATGACACATGCACACCTTCTTTTTCTTTTTAACTATGAAAGGTTCAAGCAGACTGTGAGCCGTACATCATACTTATTAGAGAGGAGGAGCGGTGCCTTCATGAGTTGCAACTGCATAATGTGTCCAAAACTCCCCAACCAGGTGAGATGAGACCGTTTGTATTTTTCCTCCTTAGAAATTCATACCCAGCATGGTGTGTCACGTTTTCCTAAGCTAAACAAATATAGGTTAACATGTTCCTTCTCTATTCCATAATAGTCAATGTTCTTAGAATTTGTTTATTTAATGGCATTATATGATATGCATACAACATAAGAGTAAAATCATTTCCAGTCCCACAGGTATCAAAATCTGAAACAGCACCACACATCAGCGCATCACTGGGAACCAAGCCAGTTTGACAGTGGACTAGGTTTCCCTCTAGTGGCAGTATAGAGTAGGTTACATCTCAACATACAGCATTATCGTTGTAGTTAGTTACCCACTTTGAGTTCAACATTACTGTCATGTTGGTGAGAACAGTTCATCAGATTATCAGAGCTGTTTGTCTTGCTCCTCTTGTTATTACTGGACTATGGGCGGCAGGTAGCCTAAGAGCATTGGGCCAGTAACCGAAAAGTTTCCTGGTTCGAATCCCCGAGCCGACTAGGTGAAAAATCTGTTGATGTGCCCTTGAGCAAGGCACTTAACCTCAATTGCTCTTGTAAGTCACTCTGGATAAGAGAGTATAAATCACTAAAATGTAAATTATTCACAACGACCAAACAAGGACTGCCGTTGTACTGTTTGCCTTATAATGCATGACAACAAACCACCAAACACAGCCTGGGTTCTGGGTTCACGCCCAGGCTCTGTCGCAGCCGGCCGCAACCGGGAGGTCCGTGGGGCGACGCACAATTGGCATAGCGTCGTCCGGGTTAGGGAGGGTTTGGCCGGTAGGGATATCCTTGTCTCAGTATGTAAAATGTAATAAAATGTATGCACTCTACTGTAAGTCGCTCTGGATAAGAGCGTCTGCTAAATGACAAAAAAATAAATAAATAGATAGCCCCCCCCCCCCCCCATTAAAAAAATTATCTACACACTTTGATTATAATTTGAGAGATAAAAGAAAACAGTACCTGATTTGTTTTTCTTATTCAGACTGCAAGGGTATGTGGACACTTTGAATTGCTGGTCTCCTGCTTTTGTAGGGGAAACTGCATCACAGAACTGTCCCAATTTCTTCAAATCAGAAGGTGAGGAACCCCCACCCCATTCCTGGCTGTTATGATGTGTGTGTTAGACCCCCACCCCACCCCTGGCTGTTACGATGTGTGTGTTAGACCCCCACCCCTGGCTGTTACGATGAGTTAGACCCCACCCAACCCATGGCTGTTATTTGTTAGACCCCCACCCAACCCCTGGCTGTTAGGATGTGTTCGACCCCCACCCCACCCCTGGCTGTTATGATGTGTTAGACCCCCACCCCACGCCTGGCTGTTATGAGTGTGTTAGTTAGTTAATGATCCACCACCAAGATCATTTGTTTCCATTCAATACAAAAATGTTTGTCTTTCTATCATAAACTGTCGATTGATGCTCATACAGGCGATCGACTAAAAGAACAGAGGAGTGGTATAGAGTTCATAAAAGGTCTGCTTGTGGAAACAGCTTCATCATGTAGTGATTTATGACAACCTTACATAACACAAATGAATCCTGCAATAACGACTGCCTGCACTAAAATACCTGAGAGATTGAAACTGCGTACTATGTAGTCTTAGAAAATCTTAGGTCTGTTCTATGGTCAAGGTTTTTTACTCTGATGCTGACTATTTTGCTGGCCATAATTAGTTTATTTGAACAGTACAGCAAGTAAGTATTGATGAGGCTGTATGATTTTCCAGGTAAAGTGTCCCGGAACTGCACAGACACGGGCTGGACGGACCCATTCCCTCCTTACGAGCATGCATGTTTCAACGAAACCTTACACTTACTTGGAGAGGTGGGTACATGTGTACTTTTAGTATGTGCTACATTACTGGTTTTGTCTTTGATTCAGGACAATTACTTAAAAATAAGGGAAAGCCATATAAGTGTTGAGCATTGATTTAAAAATACATGGACAATTTATGTAAAACAATTCTTACCTCAGGCCTCTTTTTCCTCCCAGTCACATGACTCCCACATGTACTTCCTCTACGTGAAGACAATGTACACAGCAGGCTACGCTCTCTCTCTAATCTCTCTCACCATCGCCATCACCATCCTCTGTCTCTTTAGGTGAGAAACAGAGAATCAAGTCTAAGAACTGTTATGATAAAGAAATATAATCCATGTTGGTACCCAATAAACTACACTGTAATCAACATGCGTATCTTAATATTGGGTCTCAGTGGGGGATTAAACATATTACAAAAGCATGTTGGTCAAGGAGGACATTTCAAACTGCTTTTACACTTTTCCTGTTGTCTAGGAAACTGCACTGCACCAGAAACTACATCCACATCCAACTCTTCGTTTCCTTCATCCTGCGTGCCACCTTCATCTTCATCAAAGACTCTGTGCTCTTCACCGATGAAGACTTCTACCACTGTGACGACTACCCAGTACGTATCTACTGTACTTTGTAGTGACTGTCAATGCATGTGTGAATGGATGAACACATTGATAGAGACATTAGTAATTTAGTGTGTGAAAGTGGAATACCTCACTTTTGTAACTACTGAAAAAAGTTGTTATGATATGGACATACTAAAATACCCCTCCTATATACACACAAGAGTATGTGGACAATCCTTCAAATGAGTGGATTCGGCTATTTCAGCCACACCGTTGCCGACGGGTGTATAAAATCGAGCACACAGCCATGCAATCTCCATAGAGAAACATTGGCAGTAGAATAGCCTTACTGAAGAGGTCTGTGACTTTCAACGAAGCACCGTCATAAGATGCCACCTTTCCAACAAGTTAGTTCGTCAAATTTCTGCCCTGCTAGAGCTGCCCCGGTCAACTTAAAAAATTGTCTGTCCTTGGTTGCAACAATCACTACTGAGTTCCAAACTGCCTCTGGAAGCAGCGTCAGCACAACAACTGTTCGTCGGGAGCTTCATGAAATGGGTTTCAATGGCAGAGCAGGCGACTGCTCGGCCATTGACATGCGCAATGCCAAGCRTCGACTGGAGTGGTGTAAAGACCCCCGCCATTAGACTCTGGAGCAGTGGAAACGTGTTCTCTGGAGTGATGAATCACGCTTCACCATCTGGCAGTCTGACGGATGAATCTGGGTTTCACGGATGCCAGGAGAATGCTACCAGCCCCAATGCATAGTGCAAACTGTAAAGTTTGAAAGAGGAGGAATAATGGTCTGGGGCTGTTTTTCATGGTTCGGGCTAGGCCCCTTAGTTCCAGTGAAGGGAATCTTAACGCTACAGCATACAATGACATTATAGATGATTCTGTACTTCCAATTTTGTGGCAACAGTTTAAGGAAGGACCTTTCCTGTTTCAGCATGACAATTCCCCCATGCACAAGCGAGGACCATACAGAAATGGTTTGTCGAGATCAGTGTGGAAGAACTTGACTGCCCTGCACAGATCCACTGGTATCCACATATTGTTGTTGCTCAAAAAAATAAAGGGAACACTAAAATAACACATCCTAGATCTGAATGAATGAAATATTCTTATTAAATACTTTTTTCTTTACATAGTTGAATGTGCTGACAACAAAATCACACAAAAATTATCAATGGAAATCAAATTTATCAACCTATGGAGGTCTGGATTTGGAGTCACACTCAAAGTTAAAGTGGAAAACCACACTACAGGCTGATCCAACTTTGATGTAATGTCCTTAAAACAAGTCAAAATGAGACTCAGTAGTGTGTGTGGCCTCCACGTGCCTGTATGACCTCCCTACAACGCCTGGGCATGCTCCTGATGAGGTGGCGGATGGTCTCCTGAGGGATCTCCTCCCAGACCTGGACTAAAGCATCTGCCAACTCCTGGACAGTCTGTGGTGCAACGTGGCGTTGGTGGATGGAGCGAGACATGATGTCCCAGATGTGCTCAATTGGATTCAGGTCTGGGGAACGGGCGGGCCAGTCCATAGCATCAATGCCTTTCCTCTTGCAGGAACTGCTGACACACTCCAGCCACATGAGGTCTAGCATTGTCTTGCATTAGAGAACCCAGGGCCAACCGCACCAGCATATGGTCTCACAAGGGTCGAGGATCTCATCTCGGTACCTAATGGCAGTCAGGCTACCTCTGGCGAGCACATGGAGGGCTGTGCGGCCCCCAAAGAAATGCCACCCCACACCCATGACTGACCCACGCCAAACCGGTCATGCTGAGGAGGTTGCAGGCAGCAGAACGTTCTCCACGGCGTCTCCAGACTCTGTCACGTCTGTCACATTGCTCAGTGTGAACCTGCTTTCATCTGTGAAGAGCACAGGGCGCCAGTGGCGAATTTGCCAATCTTGTGTTCTCTGGCAAATGCCAAACGTCCTGCACGGTGTTGGGCTGTAAGCACAACCCCACCTGTGACTCGGCCCTCATACCACCCTCATGGATTCTGTTTCTGACCGTTTGAGCAGACACATGCACATTTGTGGCCTGCTGGAGTCATTTTGCAGGGCTCTGCAGTGCTCCTCCTGCTCCTCCTTGCACAAAGGCGGAGGTAGCGGTCCTGCTGCTGGTTGTTTGCCCTCCTACGCCTCCTCCACGTCTCCTGAGTTACTGGCCTGTCTTCTGGTAGCGCCTCCATGCTCTGGACACTAGCTGACAGACACAGCAAACCTTCTTGCCACAGCTCGCATTGATGTGCCATCCTGGATGAGCTGCACTACCGAGCCACTTGTGTGGTTGTAGACTCCGTATCATGCTACCACTAGAGTGAAAGCACCGCCAGCATTCAAAAGTGACCAAAACATCAGCCAGGAAGCATAGGAACTGAGAAGTGGTCTGTGGTCACCACATGCAGAACCACTCCTTTATTGGGGGTGTCTTGCTAATTGCCTATAATTTCCACCTTTTGTCTAATTCCATTGCACAACAGCATGTGAAATTTATTGTCAATCAGTGTTGCTTCCTAAGTGTACAGTTTGATTTCACAGAAGTGTGATTGACTTGGAGTTACATTGTGTTGTTTAAATGTTCCTTTTTGAGCAGTGTAATTTTCTGATTCAATATCCTGTAGGTGGTGTGTAAGTTAGTGGTGATGTTCTCCAACTACTGCATCATGGCTAACTACAGCTGGCTGCTGGTGGAGGGACACTACCTCCACACCCTGGTCAGCCTCTCCTTCTTCTCCAAGAAGAAACACCTTTGGTGGTACATCATCCTGGGCTGGGGTACGGACACCTGTCCACTCTACATTACAACAACACTACTGATACCATGTCAATGTCATCTAGCAATGTCATGTCATTTTGATCTGTTAAGAGACAGACTTGATAGTGAACTATTAACTGAAATGAGAGGATTGGATTTAACTAAACCATTTTTGCTTTGTTTTTCTACATAGGTTTGCCAATGATTGTCATTGTATCCTGGGGCTTGGCAAAATACTTCTATGAGGATGAAGGGTAAAATACAGATTAATGGGATGTCATAGACTATTTTAAACAGATGACAATTGCATCATCATAGTTCACATACATGAATATGTTTCCCTTTCTCCTCAAGCTGCTGGGAGACAAGGGTACATGACTGGGTTTGGTGGATTCTCAGATTACCAGTCCTACTCTTCATAATCGTAAGTGCATCAATCGCTGTTGATAACCAATGATTAGGCCAATGCATTGTTCAAGATTGTTCAAGATGGAATACCAGGTGGCATTCTCACAGCTTGCGCAGACCAGTGTCTTCACAGACATTTTCATCCTCTCCTTGTCCCAGATTATAATCCTAACATGTTTCAAACTGACCACCATTATACCTGTTCCCAGGAACTCCAAGGTAAACTGCCTAAATGACTATCACCTTGTAGCACATCACATCTGTAATTATGAAGTGCGTTGGAAGGCTGGTCATGTCACACATCAACACCATCATCCCAAACAACCTGGAACCACTCCATTTAGCATACTGCCCCAACAGATCCACAGATTATGCTCTCAATTGCATTTCACACTGCCCTTTCCCACCTGGACAAGAGAGGAAATAACTATGTGAGATTCCTGTTCATAAACTACAGCTCGGCGTTCAACAACATATTCCGCTCCAAGCTCGGGACCCTTAGACTGAACCTCTGCAACTGGATCCTGGACTTCCTGACAGGCCGGCCCCAGATGGTGAGGGTAGGCAACAACACCTCCGCCATGCTGACCCTCAACACGGGGGCCCTACAGGGGTGTGTGCTTAGTCCCCTTCTGTACTCCCTGTTCACCCACAACTCCAACATCATCAAGTTTGCTGACGACAACGGTGGTAGGCCTGGTCACCAATGGTGATGAGACAGCCTACAAGGAGGAAGTAAGAGACTTGGCAGTGTGGTGCCAGGACAACAGCCTCCCCCTCAACGTCAGTAAGACCAAGGAGCTGAGCGTGGACTGCAGGAGAGAGGGGAGAGCATATCCCAATCCACAATGACGGAGCTGTAGTGGAGCAGGTTGAGTGTTTCAAGTTCCTTGGCGTCCACATCATTAAGAATTTAACATGGTGTAAACACACATCCACACAGCCGTGAAGAGGGCACAACAATGTCTCTTACCCCTTGGGCCGAAAATATTTGGTATGGGCCGGGCCCTCGGATAGTCAAAAAGTTCTACAGCTGCACCAGAGAGCATTTTGACTGGGTGCATGACCGCTTGATATGGAAAATGCAGCGCCCCAGACCGCAAAGCGCTACAGCCGGTGGTGCGGAAGGCTTAGTATTATACTGGGCCCGAGCTCCCTGCCATCCATGGGCCGGATTCACAAAACCTTAAGAAGAAATGTCTTCTTAACCGCCATTTTTTCCTTAACTATAGACTTGTAAAGATAGTTAAGCAAAGTTGCTATTCCTCAAAGTTATTGGAAATGTAAATGTTTCCCCTACGTTTCTTCCTAATAAAAAAGTTAAGAAATGGGATTCTTGAAAATAATGTTTTAGGATTTCTTCTTGGAAATGTTCTTAGCTTTAGGACAGCTAAACCCTTGTCTTCTGACGAATGGATACTTTTGTAACCATGAACGTTTTCTTGCGCCACTGCCACCGACACAGTTGGCTACCGGACATTTAAATACAGCAAGAAAACTAATTCAATGCGCATTATCTAGCTAGCTAGTAATGAATAATATATTACAATATTCTAGAAGTGTTACATAGCGAGCGTTAGCTTGTCAATTTGCAAAGAAGAACTTGGCTAACGTTAGCGTTGTTAGCTATGTTGGCTATAATGTCGTTACGTGTTAGCTAGCTAACGTAACTACCTAAATAACCGTCTCTCCTATCATGGACAACACCTTCTCTCCTCCAGCTGGCCTCTCAGCTCCCCTCTTCTTAGCAACCGACTTGATGTCGGACCACTATTTTTTACGGCGGCCTCAATGGCACTTGCCATACCCCCGACGTCAAAGACACTCTGCCACTCTCGCCCATCCTCTCTTTTTGGTCTCTGCAGTGACGCCTGTTGATAAAACAAGTTTACTGGAGAACTGAGACGAAGTAGAGACTCTGGACAGGGTGGATTAGGTTTAATTAAAAGCAATTTATTCAGAGGTAAAAATATCTGAAATAGCGTGCACGGACCCTTTCATCAAGCTCAAATGGAACTCTCTGAAAGAAGCCCAGATAACAGAGTGCATATACATTTTATACAGTACAGAAAGTAGGTTGAGTCTGGAAGTTCTGGTCCTCTGGTTGGTTCTGATGAGTTGGGCGAGGTCTCCTTCAGGCCAGTATCACTGTCCCATTGGCTCTGAGTAGAGTTCTTTGTCTTCAGAAATGTTCAGCTAAAACAGGAGATTAGGTGTGTGCGTAGATGTTCCTATTTTGACATTTCTGTGTGTCTCTGTAAAATGTTCAGACTGAAGAGGAGTTTTTGTGTGTGCGTAGATGTTCCTGTCTTATCTGTGTTTATGAAAGGTTTACGTCAGCCCTCTGTCCTTGGGTATGTGTGTGTCTCAGTTTCTCGTGATCTGCAGTACCAGGCACCCCTTTTCTTATCAGTCTTTATGAAAAGGCCTGTGWCAGCCATCTGTCTCTGGGTGTGTGTGGGTCTCAGTTTCTCGTGATATSCAGTACCAGGCACCACTTTTCTTATCAGTCTTTATGAAAAGGCCTGTGTCAGCCATCTGTCTCTGGGTGTGTGTGGGTCTCCGTATCTGCTATGAGTTTGTGAGAAACCCTGTTTGGAAAGAGGTTAGTTATAACAATGTATTAGCAAATATGCTTGTGTTATAATAAATGATATTTATTACACGCCGCAATTGGGTGTCCCCAACAGCAACCTTTTCCTGGCTGCTATTTCGTCCATCACTTCAAACTCTTGTTTGCTGAAGTTTTTATTGAACCATCCAACCATATTGAGGTTATCCATTTTTGGTTTTGATATAGCTAGTCTGATGGCTATAATGTGTGAAAAAAAGGACGTTTGTTTTTGTGCATAACGCGTTCGCGAGCCAACAACAACAACAACTAGACATAACGCAAATAAATAAATGTATTAAAATGTGATTATCAACACTATTATAGTGGGCCAAATCTTATCCCTGTCACATGGGCTTATTTACTGGTTTCAAGCATGTCACTAATGTCAATGCCACGTAAGATATTTACGAAGTTCTTATGAAAGATATTCACGAAGTTCCTAAGAAAACAATGAATTTCAAAGAACATTTTGAGGAATTGCACATACTATGTTATGAACTTCTTTTAAGAAACCTGAATCCGGCGTTGTGCCAAAAATCTCCCCCCTTCCAGAATTCTCCCCACCTTCGTGTTCTTCATTGCTGCGAGTTGCTTGCTAGTTGAGATTTCTGCTCTGCACTCCGTTGTCAGTTTAGACTACATTTCACTGATCTTAGTAGCAGAAAGCATTTTTGTCTGCAGTTTTCGTTTAGGCTATTTGTTTCAAGTGTATGTGGCAGTTGTAGCTTGTATGGCGCCCTGGGCGAACCCCCCCCTTCAGCGCCCGCACGCGGGGGCGCCCTATGCCGCCCAGGGCGGCCCATGTCGTCCGTACCTAAATCCGCTACTGATTTGTATTAGTCTATAAATAAATCTCTTTGCCAAAATTCGTCATCTCTCCCATGTCTTATTCGACTAGTGTTTTTGAAAGTGTAAGGATAATAATTCAGCCATAGTTGTTCTGAAATGTTTATTGCTTGCCAACATTTAATTCCCTCCTCTATGTTTAATATAACACACATACATTAATTATTCATTTCGGTTCCTCTATGTTTAATATAACACACATACATTCATTATTCATTTCGGTTGCCTATCCTGACGTGAAGTTTGTTCTATAGAAAGTATTTGACTCTTATGTGTGCCACAGATTTTTTTTGCCTCTAGCCACAAAATTAAGGAAATTAGAAGGGGGGGGGGGGGGGGGKTYYKGTCAGGGGGGAGATTTTCGGCACAACACGGCCCCAGGACCTCCATATCAGGCAGTGTCAGAGGAAGGCCCGAAAAATTGCTAAAGACACCCACCAAAGTTCACTGTTCACTCTACTACAGTCCAGCAAGTGGTACCGGAGCATCATCTCCCCGACAGACAGCTTCTACCCCAAGCCATAAGACTGCTAAATAGCCATAAATAGTCCGGGTAACCATTTAATTAACTATGTGCAATGACCCTATCTTCCACTGACTCATTCAGTTTTTCTTTATTTTTACTATTTTCTGTGTTGACTCATTCAGTTTGTATTTTTTACTATTTTCTGTATTGTAGAATAATAGTGAAGACATAAAAACTATGAAAACACACATGTAGTAACAAAAAAAATGTTAAACAAATCTAAATATATTTTAGATTCTTCAAAGTAACCACCCTTTGCCTTCATGACAGCTTTGCACACTCTTGGCATTCTCTCAACCAGCTTCACATGGAATGCTTTTCCAACAGTCTAGAAGGAGTTCCCACATATGCTGAGCACTTGTTGGCTGCTTTTTCTTTACTCTGTCGTCCAACTCATCCCAAACCATCTCAATTGGGTTGAGGTTGGGTGATTGTGGAGACCAGGTCATCTGATGCAGCACTCCATCACTCCTTGGTCAAATAGCCCTTACACAGCTTGGATGTGTGTTGGGTTATTGTCCTGTTGAAAAACAAATGACAGTGCCACTAAGCACAAACCAGATGAGAGGCATATCGCTGCAGAATGCTGTGGTAGCCATGCTGGTTAAGTGTGACTTGAATTCTAAATAAATCACTGACAGTGTCACCAGCAAAGCACCATCACACCACCTCCTCCATGCTTCACGGTGGGAACCACACATGCAGAGATAATCTGTTCACCTACTCTGCGTCTCACAAAGACACGGCAGTTGGAAACAAAAACCTCAAATTTGGACTCATCAGACCAAAGGACAGATTTCCACCGGTCTGATGTCCATTACTCGTGTTTCTTGACCGAAGCAAGTCTCTTCTTATTGGTGTCCTTTAGTAATGGTTTCTTTGCAGCAATTCAACCATGAAGGCCTGACTCATGCAGTCTCCTCTGAACAGTTGATGTTGAGATGTATCTGTTACTTGAACTCTGTGAAGCATTTATTTGGGCTGCAATCTGAGGTGAAGCTAACTCTAATTAACTTACCTCTGAACTCTGCAGCAGACGTAACTCTGGGTCTTCCTTTCCAGTGGTGGTCCTCATGAGAGCCAGTTTCATCATAGAGCTTGATGGTTTTCGTGACTGCACTTGAAGAAATGTTCAAAGTTTTAGAAATTTTCTGATTGACTGACCTTAAAGATGTCATTTCTTTTTGCTTATTTGAGCTGTTCTTGCCATAATATGGACTTTGTCTTTTACCAAATAGGGCTATCTTCTGTATACCACCCCTAACTTGTCACAACACAACTGATTGGCTCAAACGCATTAAGAAGTAAAGAAATTCCACAAATTAACTTTTAACAAGACACACCTGTTAATTGAAATGCATTCAAGGTGGCTACCTCATGAAGCTGGTTGAGAGAATGCCAAGAGTGTGCAAAGCTGTCATCAAGACAAAGGGTGGCTACTTCGAAGAATGTAAAATCTAAAATAGATTTTGATTTGTTTAACACCATTTTGGTTTCTACATGATTCCATATGTGTTATTTCATAGTTTTGATGTCTTCACTATTATTCTACAATGTAGAAAATAGTAAAATAAAGAAAAACCCTTGAAAGAGTAGGTGTCCAAACTTTTGACTGGTACTGTATATACACATACACACACCAAGTGTACAAAACATTAGGAACACTTTCCTAATATTGAGTTGAACCCCCCCCCCTTTTTTGCCCTCAGAACAGCCTCAATTCAGCGGGGCATGGACTACAAGGTGTCGAAAGCATTCCACAGGGATGCTGACCCACGTTGACTCCAATGCTTCCCACAGTTGTGTCAAGTTGGCTGGATGTCCTTTGAGTGGTGGAGCGTTCTTGATACACAAAGGAAACTGTTGAGCATGAAAAACCCTGCAGCTTAAATTTCTTGACACATTCAAACCGGTGCACCTGGCACCTACTACCACTCCCCATTCAAAGGCACCTAAATCTTTTGTCTTGCCCATTCACCCTCTGAATGGCACACATACTCAATCCATTGTCTCCTCCCCTTCATCTACACTGATTGGAGTGGATTTAACAAGTGACATGAATAAGGGATCATAGCTTTCACCTCGACGGTCTGTCTCCATGACAGACCGTCGAGGTGAAAGCTATGATCCCTTATTATTAATGTTTTGTACACAAGAAAAACCATACACCCTCATATGCTGCTACTCTGTGCTTTATTTGACTTTTATTATTATGTAGCCTGATGCCTAATCACTTTACCCTGCCTTCGTGTACATATCTACCTCAAATACTGTGCCTCATACCCCTGCACATTGATCTGGTACTCCCTGCTACAGTGCATTTGGAAATTATTCAGACACCTTGACTTTTTCCACATTACAGCCTTATTCTAAAATAGATAAAATACATTTTTCTCATCAATCTACACACAATGAGGTCGAAGGAATTGTCCGTAGAGCTCAGAGACAGGGTTGTGTCGAGGCACAGATCTGGGGAAGGGTACAAACAAGTTTCTGCGGCATAGAAGGTCCCCAAGAACACAGTGGCCTCCTTCATTCTGAAATGGAAGAAGTTTGGAACCATCAAGACTTCCTAGAGCTGGCCACCCGGCCAAACTGAGCAATTGGGGGAGAAGGGACTTGGTCAGGTAGGTGACCAAAAACCCGATGGTCACTCTGACAGAGCTCCAGAGGTCCTCTGTGGAGATGGGAGAACCTTCCAGAAGGACAACCATCTCTGCAGCACTCCACCAATCAGGCCTTTATGGTAGAGTGGCCAGACGGAAGCCACTCCTAAGTAAAAAGCGCATGACAGCCCGCTTGGAGTTTGCCAAAAGACTCTCAGACCATGGGAAACAAGATTGAACTCTTTGGCCTGAATGCCAAGTGCCATTCCTACGGTGAAGCATGGTGGTGGCAGCATCATGCTGTGGGGATGTTTTCAGCGTCAGCGACTGGGAGACTAGTCAGGATCGAGGGAAAGATGAATGAAGCAAAGTACAGAGACATCCTTGATGAAAACCTGCTCCAGAGCGCTCAGGACTTCAGACATTGGCGAAGGTTCACCTTCCAACAAGACAACAACCTTAAGCACACAGCCAAGACAGTGCAGGAGTATCTGCAGAGAAGAATGGGAGAAACTCCCCAAATATAGGTGAGCCAAGCTTGTAGCGTCATACCCTAGAAGACTCGAGGCTGTAATCACTGCCAAAGGTGCTTCAACAAAGTACTGAGTAAAGGGTCTGAATACCTACGTAAATGTGATCAGTGAATATTTTTATACATTTCTAAAACCTGTTTTTGGTTTGTCATTATAGGGTGTAGATTGATGAGGGGGGAAAAATCTATTTAATCAATTTTAGTAAGGCTGTAACGTTAAAAAAAAAGTCAAGGGTTCTGAATACTTTCCAAATGCACTGTAGCTTCATTCTTGTATTATTATTATTTTTTACTGCATTGTTGGAAAGGCTCGTAAGCAAGCATTTTCACTGTAAGTCTCCACCCATTGTATCCGGTGTATGTGACATACAATTCGTTTTTTATAACTGATAATGTAAATATTAGTTTCACTCCATACGGTAATCATTTGTTGCCATTTCATTGCAGATTAATTTGGTATTTTTTCTGAGTATCATAAGAATTCTGGTGGGGAAACTGCGGATGCCAGACATGCATGGAAATGAATTCAGCCAATACAAGTGAGTTGTCAACATGGCCATACTGTACTAATACCAAAGGATTTCAAGGATGTTTATTCTGTAGGCTAAAATAATAAATAACTTAATTGCTTACGAGTGTTACAGTACCTGTGCTAACTTTCTGTAAGCGTTGCCCAGTCAAACCTGAAAGACCAGCACAACGGCAAACTAATGAAATCTCTCAAAACATGTGTACAGTATTGATTTGTGTCTTTTGTGTATTGTAAAATGGCATATTTTCCTTGGATATTTTCAGGAGACTTACCAAATCGACTTTTCTTTTGGTGACCCTCTTTGGTTTGTACTACATCCTCTTTGCCTTCTTACCCATCAAAGTCAGTGGTTTAACTTACAAAATATGGACCTTTGTTGAGCTGGCTCTTGCATCAACACAGGTAATTTTGACTTTACTTTTTTTTTTTTTTTTTTTACTTTGCGGGAATACTATTTGATGTCTAAATCCCCCTTTCTTCCTTTCCAGGGCTTTGGAGTTGCTGTTCTTTACTGTTTTCTAAATGGGGAGGTAGGTTTTCTGCCCATTTCTCAAAACTATTATGCAAGTTGAAATAAGTGGTATAAATGTGCAATTGCTAATATTAGACAGCAGCCCTGATTAACTAGTGCTCGATGATACACCATCCCCATCCCCTCCAAACACAGGTACAGTACGAGGTACAGAGGAGATGGCGCAGGTGGAGGCTGAAGCAGCATCTACACGGGGAGCCCAGACAGCATGGTTCCATGAGCCAAAGCGTCTCTCCCCTTACCCAGGTCTCCTTGCTTCCCTGTTCCGGACCGGCCAGCCTGGCATGACCTTTGACCCCCCTCTCAACCCACAAAATCACTGGTGATCTCCTAGACATACCGGTTAAAAACGCTTACACAGATGACTCTCTCAAGACATCAAATTAACTTAAGTTCTGGAACTTTCTTGAACTTGAGGAATGGTCCACAGAATCACTTGGCCACTCTTGAAGACTTGGACATGGCATGGGAAACAGCACTGTACTGTGATTTTGTGCCATTCCCTCAAGCTCAAGCAACATTTCTAGGACTATGGACAGTGGACTGGGCCTGAAGATCTAAGACATTTGGGTTCAGTGGAAATCCTAAGAAACGGGAACATATTCAAAAAGCGGAAGTAGGACTCAGATCTTCATCATCAACATGTGAAAGAGAAATCCTGGAAAGAGGTCTGGTTATGACCAGCCTTTTGTCCAGAGAATTTATCAACATGATTGAAAATTCTTACTTTTTATTATACTTTGAAGACAGATCTTTTAAGAAACATAATTTACTGTTCTTTTGCATCAATGTACTGTATTTTCCAAAAATTTGACATTTTCTGAAAAATACCAAGATCAAGGGCTGCACTTTTTCCAACAGGATAACAACAAATTGCTGGTGAGTGATCTAAAACTGTGATCTTGGTTGTCTCAACACTTTACCCATGTAAATGTCAGATTTGGTCCCTCGTCTTCTTGTTCATTGTAACTTTATTATAAACTGGGTGGTTCGAGTCCTGAATGCTGATTGGCTGACAGACATGGGTATATCAGACCTTATACCACGGGTATGTCAAAACATTTATTTTTACTGTTCTAATTACATTGGTAACCAGTTTATAATAGCAATAAGGGACCTCTGGGATTTGTGGTATATGGCCAATATACCACGGCTAAGGGCTGTTCTTAGGCACGACGCAAAGTGGAGGCCATATACCACACCCCCTCGGGCCTTATTCCTTAATTATAAAATGGTTCTTCAAAGAAAAACGTGCACTAATATCCTTAAGATAACCTCTACATTGGGTACTTTGCTTTCATTTCTTCCACAAAGGCAATATATTCTTTTATGGCATCTTCTTTGGACTTTCCTATAGGATTGAAAATAGAAACAGGACACATTGAAGATTTGTGTTACATTCAAAACAGAGAGAGTGGAAAAGCAGAATAATAGATTGTCCAAAATACTTACCTTCCTGTGCTTTCCAACCATCCCATTTAGATTTTCCTTGGAAGTCAAATATTCCCGGACGCTCTGTGGACACAACGCATACATCTTAAAGTTACTCTTACAACAAAAAATATTGCTTTAACTGGCAGGTATTGGCAGTCTGAAAGACACTTGCCCATCGGACAAGTCGGGAGTCTTTTTTGGTTACCTGAAGATTATGATCACTTGATTGTTAATGTAAAAAAATAAGCTGCACTGAATAAAAATGTAAAAAGCAACAATTTCTAAGAATTTACTGACTTACAGTTCATGTAAGAAAATCATTGAAATTGAAAATAAATTCATTAGGTCCTAATCTATGGATTTCACATGACTGGGAATACAGATATGCATCTGTTGGTTACAGATACCTTTAAAAAAAAGTAGGGGCGTGGATCAGAAAACCAGTCAGTATCTGGTGTGACCACCATTTGCCTCATGCAGCCCGACACATCTTCCCAGAGTTGATCAGGCAGTTGACTGTGGAATGTTGTCCGACTTGCCTTCAATGGCTGTGCGAAGTTGCTGTATTATGGCGGGAACTGGAACACGCTGTCGTACACGTCCATCCAGAGCGTCCCAAACATGCTCAATGGGTGACGTGTCTGGTGAGTATGCAGGCCATGAACTGGGACATTTTCAGCTTCCAGGAATTGTGTACAGATCCTTGCGACATGGGGCTGCGCATTACTATGATGAAACGTGATGACAGCGGACAAATGGCACGACAATGGGGCTCAGGATATCGTCACGGTATATCTGCATTCAAATTGCCATCGATAAAATACAATTGTGTTCGTTCTCCGTAGCTTATGCCTGCCCATAGGACGACTGGCACACAGATGAGCTTCCCTGAGATGGTTTCTAACGGTTTGTGCAGAATTCTATGGTTGTGCAAACCCAGTTTCATCAGCTGTCCGGGTGGCTTGTCTCAGACCATCCTGCTTGTGAAGAAGCAAGATGTGGAGGTCCTGGGCTGGCGTGGTTACACGTGGTATGCGGTTGTCAGACCAGTTGGACGTACGGACAAATTCTCTAAAACGACGTTGGAGATGGCTTATGATAGAGAAATTAAGAATCAATTCTCTGGCAACAACTCTGGTGTACATTCCCGCAGTCATCATGCCAATTGCACATTCAGTAAAAACTTGAGGGACAAAACATTTTAGAGTGGTCTTTTGTCCCCGGCACAAGGTGCACCTATGTAATGATCATGCTGTTTAATCAGCTTCTTGATCTGCCACACCTGTCAGGTGGATGGATTATCTTGGCAAAGGAGAAATGCTCACTAACAGGGACGTAAACAAATTTGTGCCCAACATTTGGGAGAAATAAGCTTTTTGTGCATATGGAACATTTCCAGGATCTTTTATTTCAGCTCATGAAACATGGGACCAACACTTTACATGTTGCATACATTTTTTTTGTTCAGTATATTTACATGCAGAAGTGGCATATATTGCTTGCCTTCCACATACACAGGGGAGGAATCTGAAAAATAAGGTTGTTTTCAGTAAATACATTCTCAGAGCAGGCTCAACTTGCCCGACTGCCATACAATGTCTGTCTTTCACAAAGATCAGTTTCAGACTTGCTGGAATTCTTTGCAATTTGGTTGTTTTCACTTCTTAAATCACCTGCCCAATGGGGCAACCTCACCATCCTCAACTGGTGCAACTGTTCATGTCACTTGCCGCAGGAAATAGGGCAACTCTTCATGTCAATCCCTGAATGGTTTTAAACGGTTTACTCACAGACAAAAAAGGCAGCTAAACAATTGATAAGTCAATACATTTCGTAACTCTTGAGAAAAGCACATCCGAGACAAATTTATAAGCCTTGTAATAAGACACTATAAAAGCACTGCTGCAGCTAGGAAATATTCTGTAATTGACACAAGCTGTCTCCAATTATCCATATGTGTGTTTGGCAGGGGCATTGCCTAAGTCAGGGGATGCGTAGCTCTGCTAATCTTAAATCGCACAAAATATATTATTTGGCAGGGAATACTGTTTGTAGATCAGTGATTCTAAACCTCACTTTGCTCAAACTGATCCTCCCCAACGGACTCCAAAGTTGTCAGTTAGGGGCAGTTTAAAGGAGAGTTAATGAAACCAACCATGGAAGTACTATATGTTGTAGCAAACTTCGGGGGTAGCCCCAAACGAGACTTGAACCTGTGAATGTCAAGCCAACACATGAACCGTTACGCCAAGAGCGTACAGTTAAGGCGTTGGCTTGACAGTCCCTGGATCCGGGTTCGAGTCCTGGTCGGGGCTACTCCCCGAATTCACTTCAATACATTTTCATGGTTGGTTTCAATGACTCTCCCCTTTAACTGCCCTTAATTTACTTTTTTTTGCTACAACTTCCCAGTCCGTTGGAGAGGATCAGTTTGAGAAAAGTGGGGAGTACAAATAGTATTCCCTGCCAAATAATAGACTTTGTGCGATTAAGATTCACAGAGCTACACCTCCCCTGGCTTAAGCGATCCCCACGCCAACCAGACATATTTATTAAGTGGAGACAGCTTGTGTCAATTGCAGAACATTTCCTACCTGCAGCAGCACTAGTGGACAATGCTGGATATATCAGTAAAAGAATAGTGCCTCAAAGCACCCCAAAACTCTTGGCCATACTTATAAGTTCTAAGTACAGTATATTCGGAAAGTATTCAGACCTTGACATTTTGTTACATTACAGACGTATTCTTAAATGGATTCAATTGTTGCTTTTCCTCAACAATCTACACACAGTACCCCATAATGACAAAGCAAAATCAGGTTTAGAAATTCTTTCAAATTTATATAAAAAAACAAAAACAGAAATATGACATTTACATAAGTACTCAGACCCTTTACTCAGTTCTTTGTTGAAGCACCTTTGGCAGTGATTACAGCTTCAAATCTTCTTGGGTATGACGCTACAAGATGGCGTCATACCAAATGGGCCAAACTCCAAATGGGCTGTCATGTGCCTTTTACTGAGAAGTGGCTTCCGTCTGGCCACTCTACCATAAAGACCTGATTGGTGGAGTGCTGCAGAGATGGTTGTCCTTCTGGAAGGTTCTCCAATCTCCATAGAGGAACTCTGGAGCTCATTCAGAGTGACCATCAAATTCTTGGTCACCTCCCTGACCAAGGCCCTTCTCCCCCGATTTCTCAGTTTGGCCGGGTGGCCAACTCTTGGAAGAGTGTTGGTGGTTCCAAACTTCTTCCATTTAAGATTGATATAGGCAACTGTGTTCTGGACCTTCAGTGCTGCATAGTTTTTTTGGTACCCTTCTCCAGACCTGTCCTTATTCACCATCCTGTCTCGGCACGCTACGGACAATTCCTTCAACCTCATGCCTTGGTTTTTGCTCTGACATGCACGGTCAACTGTGGGACATTATATAGACAGGTGTGTGCCTTTCCAAATCATGTCCAATCAATTGAATTTACCACAGGTGGACCCCAATCCGGTTGTAGAAAAATCTCAAGGATGATCAATGGAAACAGGATACACCTGAGCTCAATTTCAAGTCTCATAGCAATCAAATGTATTTATAAAGCCCTTTCTTCATCAGCAGATGTCACAAAGTGCTATACAGAAACCCAGCCTAAACTCTATAAAAAGAAGGAACCTAGGATGAACCTAGGCTCTGAGGGGGGGCCAGTCCTCTTCTGGCTGTGCCGGGTGGAGATTATAAGAGTACACGGCCATTTAAGGCCAGATTGTTCTTCAAGATGTTCATAGATGACCAGCAGGGTAAAATAATAATCACATTGGTTGTAGGTCAGTACCTCAGGAGTAAATGTCAGTTGGCTTTTCATTGTCGAGCATTCAGAGGTCGAGACAGCAGGTGCGCTAGAGAGAGTGAGTCGAAAACAGCAGTTCCGGGACAAGGTAGCACGTCCGGTGAACAGGTCAGCGTTCCATAGCCGCAGGCAGAACAGTTGAAACTTGAGCAGCAGCACGACCAGGTGGACTGGGGACAGCCAGGAGTCATCAGGCCAGGTAGTCCTGAGGTATGATCCTAGGGCTCAGGTCCTCCGGGAGGGGAGAGATGGTGAGAGAGATTTAGAGGGAGCATTTTTTAATTCACACAGGACACCAGATAAGACAGAAGAATTACACCAGATATAACAGACTGACCCTAGCCCCACGGCACATAGACTATTGTAGCATAGATAATGGAGACTGAGACAGGGGTGGGTCGGGGGACACTGGACCCCCGCCCGGCGATACCCCCGGACAGGGTCAACCAGGCAGGATATAACCCCACTCACTTTGCTAAAGCACAGCCCCCACACCACTAGAGGGATATCAACAGACCACCAACTTACTACCCTGAGACAAGGCTGAGTATAGCCCACGAAGATCTCCTCCACCGCACGAGCCCAAGGGGGCGCAAAACCGGACCGGAAGATAACGTCTGTGACTCAACCCACTCAAGTGACGCACTCCTCCTAGGGACGGCATGGAATAGCAATAGGGTCAGAGGCAGAGAATCCCAGTTGAGAAGGGGGAGCCGGCCAGGCAGAGACAGCAAGGGCAGTTCGTTGGTCCAGTGCCTTGCCGTTCACCTTCGCACCTCTGGCCAGACTACACTCAATCATAGGACCTACTGAAGAGATGAGTCTTCAGTAAGGACTTAAAGGTCGAGACCGAGAATGCATCTCTCACATGGATAAGCAGATCATTCCATAAAAATGGAGCTCAATAGGAGAAAGCCCTGCCTCCAGCTGTTTGCTTAGAAATTCTAGGGACAATAAGGAGACCCGTGTCTTGTGACCGTAGCGTACATATGTATGGCAAGACCAAATCGGAGACATAGGTAGGAGCAAGCCCATGTAATGCTTTGTAGGTTAGCAGTAAAACCTTGAAATCAGCCCTAGCCTTAACAGGAAGCCAATGTAGAGAGGCTAACACTGGAGTAATATGATCACAATTTGTTTCTAATCAGGATTCTAGCAGCCGTATTTAGCACTAACTGAAGTTTATTTAGTGCTTTATCCAGGTAGCCGGAGAGTAGAGTATTGCAGTAAAATAATATAGAAGTGACAAAAGCATGGATTAGCTTTTCTGCATCAGTTTTGGACAAAAAGTTAGATTTTTGCAATGTTACGAAGATAGAAAAAAGCTGTCCTTGAAATATTATTGATATGTTCGTCAAAAGAGAGATCCAGAGTAATGCCGAAGTCCTTCACAGTTTTATTTGTGACGACTGGACAACCTTCAAGAATAATTGTCAGATCCAACAGCAGATCTGTTTCTTGGGACCTAGAACTAGCATCTGTAGAACTAGCATCTGAGGAAGTACAGTTCCCGCTCAGCCCAGTCAAAACTGTTCGCTGCTCTGGCACCCCAATGGTGGAACAAACTCCCTCACGACGCCAGGTCAGCGGAGTCAATCACCACCTTCCGGAGACACCCGAAACCCCACCTCTTTAAGGAATATCTAGGATAGGATAAAGTAATCCTTCTAACCCCCCCCCCCCCTTAAAAGAGTTAGATGCACTATTGTAAAGTGGTTGTTCCACTGGATATCATAAGGTGAATGCACCAATTTGTAAGTCGCTCTGGATAAGAGCGTCTGCTAAATGACTTAAATGTCTGAATTTAAAAGTAAAAAATATCCCGCCCTCCACTTCCTTATGTCTGAAACAGGCTTCCAGGGTAGGCAATTTTGGGGATTCACCATGTTTCATCAAAATGGACAGCTGTGTGTCGTCCGCATAGCAGTGAAAGTTGACATTGTGTTTCTGAAAGACATAACCAAGAGGTAGAATATATAGTGAAAACAATAGTGATCCTAAAATTTTACCTTGAGGAACCCTGAAACTTACAATTGATTTGTCAGAGGACAAACCATCCACAGAGACGAACTGATATCTGTCCGATAGATAAGATCCAAACCAGGCAAGAACTTGTCCGTGTAGACCAATTAGGGTTTCTAATCTCTCCAAAAGAATCTGGTGATCAATAGTGTCAAAAGCAGCACTAAAGTCTAGGAGCATGAGGACATGCAGAGCTTTGGTCTGATGCCATTAAAAAAGGTAATTTACCACCTTCACGAGTGCAGTCTCAGTGCTATGATGGGGTCTAAAACCAGACTGAAGCAATTCGTATACATCATTTTTCTTCGGGAAGGCAGTGAGTTGCTGTGCAACAGCTTTTTCACAAACATTTTTTAGAGGAATGGGAGATTCGATATAGGCAGATGGTTATTTACATTTTCTGGGTCAAGGTTTGGCTTTTTCAAGAAAAGCTTGATTTCCGTCACTTTTAGTGAGTTTGGTACACATCCAGTGGATAGGGAGCCATTTATTATGTTCAACATAGGAGGGCCAAGCACAGGAAGTAGCTCTTTCAGTAGTTTAGTTGGAATAGGGTCCAGTCGGCAGCTGGAAGGTTTAGAGGCCCTTGGTCCTAGGTCCTGGCAGAGTTGTGCAGACTCAGGACAACTGAGCTTTGGAGCAATACGCAGATTCAAAGTGGAGTCTGTAATTTGCTTTCTAATGATCATGATCTTTTCATCGAAGAAGTTCATGAATTTATCACTGCTGAAGTGAAAGCTATCCTCTCTTGTTGAATGTTGCTTTTTAGTTAGCTTTGCAACAGTATCACATTTTTGGGGGGATTGTTCTTATTCTCCTCAATTAGGTTGGAAAAATAGGATGATCGAGCAGCAGTGAGGGCTCTTTGATATTGCACGGTACGGTCTTTCTAAGCTAGTTGGAAGACTTCCAGATTGGTGGAGCGCCATTTCCATTCCAATTGTACAAAGCTAGATCCAGAGTACGACTGTGGCAATGAGTAGGTCCGGAGACATGTTGGACAAAACCCACTGAGTCGATGATGGCTCCGAAATCCTTTTGGACTGGGTCTGTGGACTTTTCCACGTGAATATTAAAGTCACCAAAAATGTGAATATTATCTGCCATGACTACAAGGTCCGATAGGAATTCAGGGACCTCAGTGAGGAATGCTGTATACGTCCCAGGAGGCCTGTAAACAGTAGCTATAAAAAGTGATTGAGTAGGCTGCATAGATTTCATGACTAGAAGCTCAAAAGATGAAAACGGTGTCATTTTTGTTGTTGCAAATTGAAATTTGCTCTCATAAATGTTAGCAACACCTCCACCTTTGCGGGATGCGCGGGGGATATGGTCACTTGTGTAACCAGGAGGAGAGGCCTCATTTAACACAGTAAATTCATCAGGCTTGAGCCATGTTTCAGTCAGGCCAATGGCATCAAGATTATGATCCGTGATTAGTTCATTGACTAACTGCCTTGGAAGTGAGGGATCTAACATTAAGTTGCCCTATTTTGAGATGTGAGATCTCACAATCTCTTTCGATAATGACAGGAATGTTTTGTTTTGCTCAACCTAGGTCGAGGCACAGACACGGTCTTAATGGGGATAGCTGAGCTGACTACACTGACTGTGCTAGAGGCAGACTCCACTAAGCTGGCTGCCTGCACCCAACTCATTGTGGAGCTAGAGGAGTTAGAACCCTCTCTAAATTGAGGGATAAGATGAGAGCACCCCTCCAGCTAGGATGGAGTCTGTCACTCCTCAGCAGGCCAGGCTTGGTCCTATTTGTGCGTGAGTCCCAGAAAGAGGGCCAGTTATCTACAAATTCTATCTTTTGGGAGGGGCAGAAAAAGGTTTTCAAACAGCGATTGAGTTGTGAGAGACTGCTGTAGAGCTCATCACTCCCGCTAAATGGGAGGGGGCCAGAGACAATTACTCGATGCCGACACATCTTTCTAGCTGATTTACAAGCTATGTTGCACTTGGTGACCTCTGACTGTTTCATCCTAACATTGTGGGTGCCGACGTGGATAACAAAATCCCTATAATCTCTACACTCGCCAGTTTTAGCCTTAGCCAGCACCATCTTCATATTAGCCTTTACGTCGGTAGCCGTGCCCCCTGGTAAACAGTGTATGATTGCTGGATGATTCTTTTTAAGTCTAATATTGCAGGTAATGTGGTCGCCAATGACTAGCGTTTTCAATTAGTCAGCTAATGGTGGGAGGCATCGGCGGCTCAGACCCCGTAACGAGTGGAGGAGAAACCTGAGAAGGCTCGGCCTCAGACTAGTTGCTTAATGGAGACAAGCGGTTGAAAGTTTGAGCGACACCGGTTGAGCATGCCGACAGCATTTCTTTCCAGAAGCTTTGAGAAAATTGTCTGGATGCGGGGACTGTGCGGGGGATTTATACTACTATCTGTACTAAACTGGAGGCACAGATGCTGTTCATCCTTTCCTACACTTAAATTGCACTTGCCTAACGACTGCATCTGAAGCTGTGCTTGCAACACGGCTATCCTCACCATAAGGCGATAGTTCTCCTGTATATTATGAGTACAGAGACCGCAATTAGATGGCAATGTTAAGTTAACTACTTTGCTTTTTCGGCTGGTGGAGGTCCTGTAGAACCATGTCCAGATAAAGCTTCCGGGGTGAAAAAGTTGAACGAGGAAAAAAACGAAGAAATTGGTAAATGTATTAAAAGTCAAAACCGAACATTTTGGCAGATAGCAAAGTAGCAACAAACAGCACGGAGAGAAGTCCGGAAGATGAGGGCGGAACGATTGAGTCGGGTTTGTCCCCACAGAGGATGAAAGGGTCTGAATACTTATGTAAATAACATATTTTTTAAATTTTTTGTACATTTGCAACAATTTCTAAAAACCTGTTTTCGCTTTGTCATTATGGGGTAGTGTGTGTAGATTGATAAATATATATATATTTCACCTATATTTAACCAGGTAGGCTAGTTGAGAACAAGTTCTCATTTGCAACTGCGACCTGGCGAAGATAAAGCAAAGCAGTTCGACACATACAGAGTTACACATGGAATAAACAAACATACAATCAATAATACAGTAGAAAAATCTATATACAGCATGTGCAAATGAGGTAGGATAAGAGGTAAGGCAATAAATAGGCCATGGTGGCAAAGTAATTACAATATAGCAATTAAAACACTGGAATGGTAGGATGTGCAGAAGATGAATGTGCAAGTTGAGATACTGGGGTGCAAAGGAGCAAGATAAATAAATAAATAGAGTATGGGGATGAGGTAGTTGGATGGGCTATTTACAGACTGTCTCTTATACACATCTAGATGTGTATAAGAGACAGGGTAGGATGTGCAGAAGATGAATGTGCAAGTTGAGATACTGGGGTGCAAAGGAGCAAGATAAATAAATAAATAGAGTATGGGGATGAGGTAGTTGGATGGGCTATTTACAGATGAGCTATGTACAGGTGCAGTGATCTGTGAGCTGCTCTGACAGCTGGTGCTTAAAGCTAGTGAGGAAGGTAAGAGTCTCCAGCTTTAGAGATTTTTGCAGTTCGTTCCAGTCATTGGCAGCAGAGAACTGGAAGGAGAGGCGGCCAAAGGAAGAATTGGCTTTGGGGGTGACCAGTGAGATATACCTGCTGGAGCGCGTGCTACGGGTGGGTGCTGCTATGGTTACCAGTGAGCTGAGATAAGGTGGGGCTTTACCTAGCAGAGACTTGTAGATGACCTGGAGCCAGTGGGTTTGGCGACGARTATGAAGCGAGGRCCAGCCSACRAGAGCATACAGGTCGCAGTGGTGGGTRGTATATGGGGCTTTGGTGACAAAACGGATGGCAATGTGATAGACTGCATCCATTTTGTTGAGTAGAGTGTTGGAGGCTATTTTGTAAATGACATCGCCGAAGTCGAGGATCGGTAGGATGGTCAGTTTTACGAGGGTATGTTTGGCAGCATGAGCGAAGGATGCTTTGTTGGGAAATAGGTTTAATTTTGGATTGGAGATGTTTAATGTGAGTCTGGAAGGAGAGTTTACAGTCTAACCAGACACCTAGGTATTTGTAGTTGTCCACATATTCTAAGTCAGAACCGTCCAGAGTAGTGATGCTGGACGGGCGGGCAGGTGCGGGCAGCGATCGGTTGAAGAGCATGCATTTAGTTTTACTTGCATTTAAGAGCAGTTGGAGGCCACGGACGGAGAGTTGTATGGCATTGAAGCTCATCTGGAGGTTAGTTAACACAGTGTCCAACGAAGGGCCAGAGGTATACAGAATGGTGTCGTCTGCGTAGAGGTGGATCAAAGAATCACCAGCAGCGAGAGCAACATCATTGATGTATACAGAGAAGAGTCGGCCCGAGATTTGAACTCTGTTGCACCCCCATAGAGACTGCCAGAGGTCCGGACAACAGGCCCTCCGATTTCACAAACTGAACTCTATCGGAGAAGTAGTTGGTGAACCAAGCGAGGCAATCATTTGAGAAGCCAAGGCTGTTGAATCTGCCAATAAGAATGTTGTGATTGACAGAGCCGAAAGCCTTAGCAAGGTCGATGAATACGGAAAATGTTTTATTTAATCCATTTTAGAATAAGGCTAAAGTAACAAAATGTCAAGGGGTCTGAATACTTTCCGAATGCACTATATGTAATTATATATTGATGCTTAGTGGTACATGTAAGATTCGGCAATAATCAGGGATTTGGCTTTGAGGTGCAGCCTGTAGAACAGGTTGAACAGAATGACTCACTCGTATTGACGTTGCCGAGTGTCGCCTGCTTGTACAAACCATATACTACTGCTAGTTCAGCGTAGCTAGGTTGTACCGTCAGCCTCCTCACCTCATCGGCAGCCTTTTCAAATTCAGCCTTGAGAAGAAAAGAAAAAACATTTTTTTTTTGTATTGGTATCTTTGTGGGGACCAAAGAATTGATTCCCACCCAAAATCATATTTTCCCTAAACCTAACCATAACCCTAAGCCCAACCCCTATACCTAACATAGCATTTTTGTTTAATGTGGGAACCGACAAAATRTCCCCACTTGTTCAAATTTTCCTTGTTTTACAATCCTTGTGAGGACTTCTGGTACCCAGAAGGATAGCTAAAAAATATATACAAAAATCCATATACAGACAATATGTATATAATAACTTAGCTTATGCCAAAGAAAATACTTGCACATCACATTGTGCCATGTGTTAAAAATATTTATATCCGACTGAAAATAGGATGAATACCTTGACACAAAAGAAACATCTCACTATGACAAAGTCAATCCTGTGCCACAGTGAAAATGTATTTCTACACTAAGCTACATGCAGTAGCTTCATAAACAGATAACTGCAACAAAAAAACTTTTGAAAAGAAATGCACAGTAGATTCAGGTATTAACACCTGGAAGGTATCAGTAACACGTTGACAGATGACTTTGGGTTAGATACTGCACAAATAAAATTTAAAAATGACTACGTTTCTGCTTACCATAGACATGTTGTTCCCCAGAAAAAGACCCAGCTACTCCTTGCATGTGGAAATGCTCACTTCCGCGATTCTGTCTTACCTTTCACCTTTGAGTAGGTGGTGACATCTCAAATTCCATTGGAAATGCGGGAAAAAAATGGGGAGGTGACAAATGCAATAGCCTATAGCTACCACAAGAGGACAGCATGTGTCCACAGTCGATCTCCAGGTCAGTAAGGATAGTGAGTGGCAATGAAATACATTCATGAACTTCTGCATAACAAAGAATAGGTAAGTTGCGGAAAATAGTGTGTTTATTCTGCCAATAAGCACTATCAGAATATACATGTCTTTGATTTCATTTTGTGGATAAACCTATGGAATTGATTGCATTTAACAGAAGAAATGTAACAGTCAGAATATAAAATATCTCTTACAATTTCACATGTACCATAGAGTCACCATGACAGCAGGTTAGTTTGATTGTTCAATAAAATTAGTAAATTTTATACAATGTCATCATATTTAAATTATACCTATAACAGTGTAACTTCAACACAAAAACAAAACATGAGCCATCCTCGATTGGGTTTGGTGCAGCAACATATTTTCACAATCTTTGGTACACATTTGATCTTTGAAAGACTCCGACCATGTAAAGTATAAACATTATAGTGCATTCATTGACGCATCAAAACAACGCAACAATAGCCTAAGGCAAAAAATATAAAGGACTATTTTTTTAACACATCGCCGATGCAGTAAGAAGTGATTACACAGCAGAAGCAGGCATGACACCACCGAACAACCGATGACATTGCTGTGAGGTGCAACATTTTAGCTCAGACTGACCATAGCATCAGGGCAGGCAAATCAGACAGCTGAGCCAGATTCAGCCACGAGCAGGGCACAGAGCTGAGGCATCTAATAGCACTACAACTACAGTGTTGGATGCCCAGGCTTCCCTCACGTTGAAGTGAAAGCCTGAGACAGTACAAGTTTTTTTTTTTTACCTGATAGCTTTGGATGCCCAGTATCTGACTGGCTAAGAAACCAGTAGAAAGACAATGAATGTCTGGTTTCCAGTTTAGTTAAAGGGAGTAGTGGCAGCAAATTAAAAGCAGCACTACAATAGTCATCTCCAAAATGCATCACTGTACATGTGCCGGAGGCTTAGTGAGCAATAGAACCATAGTTAATTTCTCTTGATAAATATACCAAGTTAAATGGTAGTGCTATAGATGACATGTCTACCAAACAAGAAGCATGTTCACTAGTATAACAAAGGCCAATGAAATCCCTAAATTGGTTTTGATGCATAAGGCTACTGTTGGTGACATTACATCCCTTAATATTACACAGTCAGTACTTCGCTCCCATCTCCACTTGCCTGCGTGTGTGTGTGTGTCTTCCATGCTTCCTTCATTTAATCCTGCATGTAAGACTAAACCAAGCATCTCTCTCAAACATTACTGATGTCCTCCTGAGATGGCCCGTTACACTCGTCCTCAGGCAGTGTGAACCGGATGGCTCGGCTTTTCTCCCAACCCCTCCTGATACGACTCAGCCGGAGAGCCACACATGGCAGGGACAGAACCAGCCTCCCTAGCAGCACAGCCAGCGGCAGGGCCAGCACCAGCAAGAAGGTGGGAGGGAGGTAGAAGCGATACTGCTTCGGGTCCAAGCCCCGGTCCCAGCCGTAGGTCAGCGTGTGGAGGGTGGCCATCAACAGGGCCATGTAGCCCAGTCTGGACTGGAGGGGAGAAAGAGAGAGGACCATGATAATTAATAACTTTCTTGAGTTTAACTGAATCTGGGTGATAGCCGGCTTCAGATGTACTCACTACAAGTTAATTTGGTTTGAAATCCATATTTTTTATTCAATACAATGTCAGGTCGTGAGATCTGATGGTGATGGCCAATTTCAAATCAAATCAAACTTTGTCACATGCGCCGAATACAACAACTGTAGACCTTACCGTGAAATGCTTACTTACAAACCCTAAACCAAAAGTGCAGTTCAAGAAATAGAGTTAAGAAAATATTTACCAAATAAACTAAAGTAAAAAATAATAAAAAGTAACACAATAACGAGGCTATATACAGGGGTACAGATTATCGAGTCATCTGTACCCCCGCACACTTTGTACATGTCGGTAGGGGTGAAGTGACTATGCATAGATAATAAACAGTGAGTAGCAGCAGTGTACAAAACAAATGGAGGGGGGGGGTCAATGTAATAGTCTGGTGGCCATTTGATTAATTGTTCAGCAGTCTTATGGCTTAGGGGTAGAAGCTGTTAAGGAGCCTTTTGGTCCTAGACCTGGCGCTCCGTTATCGCTTGCCGTGCGGTAGCAGAGAAAACAGTCTATAACTTGGGTGACTGGAGTCTGATGATTTTATGGGCTTTCCTCTGATACCGCCTATTATATATGTCTTGGATTGCAGGAAGCTTGGCCCCAGTGATGTACTAGGCCATACGCACTACCCTCTGTAGCACCTTACAGTCAAATCCCCAGCAGTTGCCATACCAGGCAGTAATGCAACCTGTCAGGATGCTCTCGATGGTGCAGCTGTAGAACCTTTTGAGTATCTGGGGACCCATGCCAAATCTTTTCAGTCTCCTGAGGGGGAGAAGGTTTTGTCGTGTCCTCTTCATGAATGTCTTCGTATGTTTGGTCCATGATAGATCGTTGGTGATGTGGACACCAAGGAACTTGAAACTCTCAACCCGCTCCATTACAGCCCCGTTGATGTTAATGGGGCCTGTTTGGCCCGCCTTTTTCTGTAGTCCACAATCAGCTCCCTTGTCTTGCTCAGATTGAGGGAGAGGTTGTTGTCCTGGCACCACACTGACAGTTCTTTGACCTCCCTATAGGCTGTCTCATCGTTGTCGGTGATCAGGCCTACCACCGTATTGTCAGCAAACTTAATGATGGTGTTGGAGTCGTGTTTGGCCACGCAGTCGTGGGTGAATAGGGAGTACAGGAGGGGACTAAGTACACACCCCTGAGGGGCCCCAGTGTTGACGATCAGCGTGGTAGAGATGTTGTTGCCTACCCTTACCACCTGGGGTCGGCCGGTCAGGATCCAGTTGCAGAGGGAGGTGTTTAATCCCAGGGTCCTTAGCTTAGTGATGAGCTCATGGCCACTATGCTGTTGAACGCTGAGCTGTAGTCAATGAACAGCATTCTCACATAGGTGTTCCTTTTGTCCAGGTGGAAAAGGGCAGTGTGGAGTGCGATTGAGATTCCGTCATCTGTGGATCTGTTGGGGCGGTATGTGAATTGGAGTGGGTCTAAGGAATCCGGGAGGATGCTGTTGATGTGAGCCATGACCAGCCTTTCAAAGCACTTCATGGCTACCGACGTGAGTGCTACGGGGCGGTAATCAATTAGGCAGGTTACTCGCGTCACTGGGCAGCTCGCTTCTGGGTTTCCCTTTGTAGTCCGTAATAGTTTTCAAGCCCTGCCACATCCGACGAGCGTCAGAGCCGGTGTAGTAGGATTCAATCTTAATCCTGTATTGATGCTTTGCTTGTTTGATGGTTCGTCTGAGGGCATAGCGAGTTTTCTTATAGGCGTCCGGATTAGTGTCACACTCCTTGAAAGCGGAAGCTCTAACCTTTAGCTCGATGCGGTATTTGCCTGTAATCCATGGCTTCTGGTTGGGATATGTACGTACGGTCACTGTGGGGATGATGTTGTCGATGCACTTATTGATGAAGCCGATGACTGAGGCGGTATACTCCTCAACGCCATTGGATGAATCCCAGAACATATTCCATTCTGTGCTAGCAAAACAGTCCTATAGCGTAGCATCCGCGTAATCTGCACACTTCCGTATTGAGCAAGTCACTGGTACTTCACGCTTTAGTTTTTGCTTGTAAGCAGGAATCAGGAGGATAGAATTATGGTCGGATTTGCCAAATGGAGGGCGGGGGAGAGCTTTGTATGCATCTCTGTGTGTGGAGTAAAGGTGGTCTAGAGTTATTTTCTTCTGGTTAAGTTTGCCTGCATTAAAGTCCCCGGCCACTAGGAGCGCCACTTCCGGGTGAATATTATATTAAACGTTAAAATACACGTACAAACTCTTGAAATTATTATAACCCCCCCCCAATACATAGCCAATCAAACCCCTTTAATGAAAGACTAAATGCAAATGAAGTTGGCCTACCCAGATGTACAGAACACCTGGGAGATGATTGTTGACCTTTGAACCTTCTACATAACCTTTTAATAACTCAACATCTTAGTGAGGTGAAAGGAAGTGGTGATTTGAGTGGTATATTATAAGTGCAGTATATTAGCTCATCATGGAAGCACGAGTGTAGTAAAGAGGCCCAAGGGAACAGTATGACCTACAAGCTCAACATTTGTCCTTAATGAGCCCCTGTAGTCAGCATGTGTGTGTGTGTCTGTGTCCGTGTGTGTGTGTGTTCCCTCTAATTATTAGCACAGTACAGGGCACTACAGAGAGCAGCTGAATTATAATTACCCTTGACAGGTGGGAAGGTTCAGTCGTGACTCACCCATTTCATCCTCATCCCTAAATATACACAGAACAAAAACCCAATATAACCCAATATAAACGCAACATGTAAAGTGTTGGTCCTGAGCCGAAATAAAAATTCCCAGAAAATATCCATACACCAAAAAAGTGTATTTCTCTCAAATGTTGTGCACAAATTTGTTTACATTCCTGTTAGTGAGCATTTCTCCTTTGCCAAAATAATCCATCCACCTGACAGGTGTGGCATATCAAGAAGCTGATTAAACAGCATGATCATTGCACAGGTTCACCTTGTGCTGGGGACAATAAAAGGCCACTTTAAAATGAGCAGTTTTGTCACACAACACAATGCCACAGATGTCTCAAGTTGAGGGAGCGTGCAATTGGCATGCTGACTGCAGGAATGTCCACCAGAGCTGTTGCCAGATAATTGAATCTTAATTTCTATACCATAAGCTGCCTCCAATGTCGTTTTAAAGAATTTGGCAATACGTCCAACCGGCCTCACAACCGCAGACCACGTGTAACCACGCCAGCACAGAACCTCCACATCTGGCTTCTTCACCTGCGGGATCGTCTGAGGGGGGTGCATCTGCCTGTAATAAAGCCCTTTTGTGGAGAAAAACTCATTCTGATTGGCTGGGCCTGGCTCCCCAGTGGGTGGGCCTGGCTGCTAAGTGGGTGGGCCTACGCCCTCTAAGGCCCACCCATGGTTGCACTGCTGCCCAGTCATGTGAAATCCATAGATTAGGGCCTAATTTATTTATTTCAATTGACTGATTTCCTTATGAGAACTAACTCAGTAAAATCTTTGAAATTGTTGCATGTTGCGTTTATATTTTTGTACAGTATACATGTGTATTACTTAAAATACTTAATGTATCTAATTTTACCAATAATTATACAAGGCTCTGTTAAGAGTCAGTGCGAGTTAATAGTTCCTAATACCAGCCTAACTCACTTAAAGCGATGGTCGTCTGTCGTCCGCGCTACGAATCAGCCGGACTGAACTCACTACACTGTCTGGCTGGCTGCAAGCTTAAGGGACTGCAGGACTGTAATCTTGATGGAGAATAATGCTCAAATGTTTTACTGCGGCTTCGGGCTGTAGGCAGACAGGCCATTCTGACAGGCCAAGCAGAACCCAGGCCTTTTATCACACGGACTAGCAGCATGTGACTAATCTGGCACCGACTGGATCAGCTTAGCATACATATGAAGGGAAAGTTCTAAACGCTCCAAAGGAGTACAAATCCCTGGAAAATGGAACCATAATAGTAAAGTTCTCCCTTTATGAATTCCGCGGCATGCGAGGAGAAGAGTTGACACACACAGCTCAGAGGTTGTCTTTCTACAGTAGGCTACAATGTTAATTTGTTTTGCCAGTCTTTGACTGCTTCATTGAACTACTGCTCATGTACACAGAAAAGGTGTCCGTGCAAATGTGCTGACCTGTACAAAGCTGAACTCCCTCCAGTTGAGCGAGTTGCCCACGGTGGGCAGTGAGGAGATAGCCAGCAGAGAGAGCAGGCCCAGGGCCAGGATGCCTATAGACAGATACAGCTCCATCCTCCACACCTCCTCCTCTACCCACGAGTCTTCCTGGCCTACATTCACCTGCACAGTAAATACACATTGTTGCTTACTGTGATGTCAGGTGGTTACACTATGAATAAGCCATTACAAATGTTTTACCATATTGAAAACGTTCTAAATGCTGATGAGTTGTAATGTTTTTAATGCTTTAGAACTATACATTTATAATTCAATACTAATTCATTAATAGTATGTAGGCTAAACTATTTATAAATAGTTTACTGATGCTTATCTCACCTGTTTGAAGGCAGCGTTGAGCAGATTGTAGCGAGCAGACCTGCGCATGGGCAAACACAGGCTGTAGACGGCGTGCAGCGCTGCGCAGAGGAAGGCACAGAGGCCCAACTGCTTCCGCTGCTGCAGCCAGCGATCCAACCAGTTGGGGAAACGCCTGTACTTGGTGCCCCACGACAGCTGCAGGAAGGCAGCCACAAGGCCGGGCAGGTAGACCAGAGCCAGGGTCACCAAGGCCACCGAGGGGAGTGTCACATTTACCAACTCCACCGGAATTTTGTAGAATGTGCTCTTCTCTGCCGTGGCGTACGGGTGGACGACGTCACGAAGGAAGTTGTAGGCGTAGAAGAAGAAGAAGAGGCCGAGGGTGGAGAGACATGGGACGCGCCACGAGGGAAAGAGGTACAGGGGGGTGTTCTCTATCTCCTGGGCAGAGGAGAGGCGGCCCATGTCAACAGGGATGAAGCCAAGACTGCGGCAGATCTGGAGTACAGCGCTCTTGGCCCTACTACTGTCACTGCAAATCAGCACCTGGATAGTAAAGAGGCGAGTGTCACAGAAAAGTGTCAGGGAAGGGAATCTTCACCAAGGAGAACCCAACTGAAGAGACACGATACTTTACCAATAGCCTACATCACATAGTTTAGCTACAATAACACCATATGACCAACACTTGTGATAATATGGTTGCAACATGAGAATGTGTGAAACATGTAACATTACATAAACTGTGTACATTGTCCGGTTTAGAGCAAAAAATTATAAAACAGTACATCCAAATGTAATTCAGAGTAGTAATGTATGTCTGTCTTCTCTGGCACTGTTGTGTGTGCAGAGGACTTAGGCTTTACCTGTCTGCTGCCGTCCCTTGGCCCCGTCTGCAGGCTCCAGGCCGAGATCACATTGAAGGCCTTCACCACATTGCTCTCTGGGAAGATATTGGCCAGCTGCTCCGCATAGGACTGCTTATCCCTGTTGATCTTAGTACCATTACTAACATCCACCAGAGTCTTCCCCACTAGCGGCTCCCTCAGCCCAGCCAGGGTGGAGTAGTGCTCGGGGAAGAGGGCCACGAACACCAGGTCGGCCTGGGTGGCAGCCTGGTGCTGGGTGGTCACCTCAGCCTCCTCGGGAAAGAGGGAGGCACAGCGCTTGGGGTTGCGGCTGCCCACCACCACCCGGTACCCAGAGGCTACCAGCCTGGTGGCTAAGGAGCGGGAGAAGTCACCTGTGCCCAGGATGCCAACCAAGGGGGTACCTGGATCGGAAATGGTGGTTTTGAGGTGTCTGGGGCTGGCACCACCAAGTATAAGAGGCTTCTTCATCTCCTCCTGGGGCATCCTGTCCTGAGCTGAAAAAAAACGAAAGGTCGCTAACATTGTAAAATGTCTATCAACAGACAATTGTGTCTGTGCAGTACTCAATGTAAAGATGATTTTGTTATTGACAAACTAACACTGATGTACTACTTGGTTCAACTGGCAAACTAGCTAGCTAATGCAACCTGCTTTATAACTGCTATATTAACTGGCTAGCGAACTTACTACTACGCTAGCGAAGTTACTAGCTAGACATCCTTTATTTGTGCACACCTCAATACTTAGACATTGAGGTATTTCAGCCATGGCTGCGCATATTTATATTATAGCTAGCTAACGTTACTCCTGCTCAAAGGAGAGCGAACGCTAAGTTACTTAGCTAACAGTTAGCTAGCTGTTAGCTAACAGTTAGCTAGCTGAGCAGGCTACCTACCTGTTCTTGCTTGGTTGAACGCAATGCTACGTTAGCTAGCTAACTTTTTGCCCAAAAATACAGAACACGGAACTACCAACTCTTTTCGACAAACTTGGTCAACTTCTAAAAATGTCCAATGTATACTTTAACTAACTAGCTACAGCAAAACAGTAGCCACAAATTATTGTTGAATTCATGTTGTTTGGCTCACCTCGTTTCTTGACGTCTGTGTATTTTTGTCTTGCGCTCATAACTTTATGACTCAGAAATCCGTCCCCGCCCCAACCGCCCCCTCTGTGTGAAGAAGATAAGTTCTTCCCCAAACTGACATGAGAGTTGGCCTACGGTAGGCTAGGACTGGCCATTCAGGTAACAGTAGCAACAGTATACGTTATTCCTATCAAGAAGACAGTAGTCAACCCATAATTAACATGGTTCGAAAAGCTCTGACTTATGTAAATTGATTGCAGTGTCTGTGGGTATTTAGGATTTTTCTTTCAATATGTTCTCTGTGGTGCATTCATTTTACATTGGATGTTTGGCTTGCTGTATCACAAGTTTATTTTCCATGAGGATCTTAAATGCTGTTGTTAAAAGTCAGCCCTGGGATTTACTGTAAATTAAAAATATAGGCCCACTAAAAGTAAAAGGGAGATTTGACTGCAGGTCAGAGGCTGTCAACACTTGTTCATCAGTCTGCCTTTGCCAGCTGTAGAAGGTTAAATGTATCCTTCAGGCTTACATGGTTTCACCTGTCTCTCTCTACTCACATAACCTACATTTGTAAATGTTCTATCCATTTGTAAATTATGGTTATTGATGATAATTGATTAACATATTTGACCTATGACTATGACCTATGATCTAATTTTGGAAAGTCATGTGACAGTGATTGCGCAGTATGTTTTGACATGAGTAAGCTACATCTAAATGTTATGTGACTCCATTGCCATGCCTTTCCTATGTCAGACCGCCGTATATTGCTGCAGCATTTAAGGCCACTTTAAACTCTGACTTTACACTCCAAGATCCGTTATGGCATCAGTGTTTGTGGTTAACTTTCATCTCAGCCGATAGCTCTATCTGGGCTCATGTTGGATGCCAGGCATGTCCGAACCATTTCCCCGCCTGCCTTCCTCCCAAGCCCTGGCTGCTCCGCCACATTACTGTAACCTTCCTGGCTCCATCGGTCAAGATGAGCTCGTAAAGCTGGGATTTCTGTGGAAAGCCTCAGCCTTGATCACAAAATCACACAAATATATGACCATCGGCAGCCTTTAACTCGTCCGTGACTGATTTGGAGTGTAATATCACACTAATCCATCTTGTAATCTATAAATCACAGAGCATTTCATGTGATTTATTGGAAATAAATGACTGTCTTTGATACAGGACCAATGTTCTTTCATGAAGATTGTATACATATTTCACATACATTAACCTATGTTTCAGTCTATTTTAACATGTAAGATTTCCCTTCATGCCAACAACTGTAAGACTCCATTTGCCTACCAGCAGCAGAGAACCATTGCCTCATTCAGTTTACTTACAGTGAGGGGCTAAGTAATTTCTCTTCTACAACATGTTTTAAGTGTATAATGTAAAGACTTGATTTGTAACAGAACAAGGTACTACCGGTCACTCTGTGACCTTTAGGGTCAAAGGTCAACAGAGATCCGCCCAAGTCTAAAAACCTTTGTCCACGTCATCCACTGGCACCACGTCATCCACTGCCCAAATCTGTCTCCCAAACTGAGGACGTGTTGTCTTTATGAGCTGGGCAGTGGGCGCTAATGCAGCCCAGGGGACCATGACTCTGTGAGTCAGTCTCACTGCATCAGATAACGCAGACTGGGCTGGAGAACTGGGTCAGGCTAGAGTTGGAGCCTGGGAGCAGACATGTATAGCCAGCACTACCAACTCATGGTCAACGTATTGACAATGGAACACTTTGGTGCTTCAAAATTGGACACATACACAGACAGCGGCGCAGATCAACGTAAAATTCAGTGTTTACCTGGGATTTTGCTGATGATATTTCAATCACATGATTTCAAAAAATCTATTGCATTGTACCCTATGTCAATCTGCATGTTCCTAACTAAGGTTGGATATACTGTACTGGGCTATGTGACATTTGATTGAGTCCTCTACCTCCATTGGCCTCTGAAAACATAGCATCCTCCTAACAAGATGGGTGATTAGGGAAATTGTACCCTATGAATCTACGACAGGGCAGCGGTCGGTTCATTGCAATGACCTCCATAGCATGGATAGTGGTGCGCCCTGCCTCCCTCTTTCCATGGGTGTATTGTTCAAATCCCTGGTAAAGGTCACATCAGCAGCCATGTGAGTAATGAGGCAGTAAGCATTTATCCTTTGTTGATGGAAACAAATGTGTTTATACTGAACTGGGCGGAGCACAGAGAGAGTTCGGTTTCACTTGTGCTATATGAAACAGGTCCAACTTAATATAAAATTGATCCTCACATTCGTTTTTCTTCAAGATCTACACAATCAGATAAAAGCTCATAGATTTAACTTGTATACTTTTGTGAGTGGTGTATTTCTTTGATTGGTTGAAATGTAATGGATGCTATATATAGAAAACAGAGGGGAGTTTTGAGATCCATTATACACATTGTGGATCGTATAAGAACCAGTGTACCGGAGTTTCCTTTTCCTTTTCGAACACAACAGCCTGCCTTTTCTTTGGCCACTCAGAAACTTAGTTATGCAGTTATACAGATGTGTGTAAACCATGTCCTGTTGTCCTTCTCTTTGAGGAACTGTTTCATCTTGACTTGAAATGACTAATACAAACCTACATACTTCGATGACCACTAATCTCTTTACGTGTATGTTTTCAGTGACCTGTTACTATATAATTTTGGATTATCGAGATTATAGAGATATTCAGACAGCTAAAGTGATAACATGAGATTGAATCTGTCTTGGAGATACCCAGGCCTGTTGATGATGAAATTATAGATCAAATCCACCCACATCCCACATCAGAAAAACTGTTTTCTGCCCCTCCCAAAAGATAGAATTTGTAGATAATTGGCCCTCTTTCTGGGACTCACCCACAAACAGGACCAAGCCTGGCCTGTTGAGGAGTGTCGGACTCCATCCAAGCTGGAGGGGTGCTCTCATCTTATCTACGAACATAGACAGGGCTCTAACTCCACTAGCTCCACAATGAAATAGGGTGCAGGCCAGGCAGCAGGCTATTAGCCAGCCTGCCAGCTTAGTGGAGTCTGCCTTTAGCACAGTCAGTGTAGTCAGCTCAGCTATCCCCATTGAGACCGTGTCTGTGCCTCGACTTAAGTTGGGCAAAACTAAACATGGCGGTGTTCGCCTTAGGAATCTCACTGGAATAAAGACCTCCTCCATTTCTGCCATTATTGAAAGAGATTGTGATACCTCACATCTCAAAATAGGGCTACTTAATGTTAGGTCCCTCACTTCCAAGGCAGTTACGGTCAATGAACTTATCACTGATCATAATCTTGATGTGATTGGCCTGACTGAAACATGGCTTAAGCCTGACGAATTTACTGTGTTAAATGAGGCCTCACCTCCTGGTTACACAAGTGACCATATCCCCCGCACATCCCGCAAAGACGGAGGTGTTGCTAACATTTATGAGAGCAAATTTCAATTTACCCCCCCAAAAAACGAGGTTTTCGTCTTTTGAGCTTCTCGTCATGAAATCTATGCAGCCTACTCAATCACTTTTTTATAGCTACTGTTTACAGGCCTCCTGGGCCATATACAGCGTTCCTCACGGAGTTCCCTGAATTCCTATTGGAACTTGTAGACATGGCAGATAATATTCAAATTTTTGGTGACTTTAATATTCACATGGAAAAGTCCACAGACCCACTCCAAAAGGCTTTCGGAGCCATCATCGACTCAGTGGATTTTGTCCAACATGTCTCCGGACCTACTCACTGCCACCGTCATACTCTGGACCTAGTTTTGTCCCGTGGAATAAATGTTGTGGATCTAAATGTTTTTCCTCATAATCCTGGACTATCGGACCACCATTTTATTACGTTTGCAATCGCAACAAATAATCTGCTCAGACCCAAACCAAGGATCATCAAAAGTCGTGCTATAAATTCTCGGACAACCCAAAAATTCCTAGATGCCCTTCCAGACTCCCTCCGCCTACCCAAGGACGTCAAAGTACAAAAAGTTAACCACCTAACTGAGGAACTCAATTTAACCTTGCGCAATACCCTAGATGCAGTCGCACCCCTATAAACAAAAAACATTTGTCAGAAGAAACTAGCTCCCTGGTATACAGAAAATACCCGAGCTCTGAAGCAAGCTTCCAGAAAATTGGAACGGAAATGGCGCAACACCAAACTGGAAGTCTTCCGGCTAGCTTGGAAAGACAGTACCGTGCAGTATCGAAGAGCCCTCACTGCTGCTCGATCATCCTATTTTTCCAACTTAATTGAGGAAAATAAGAACAATCCTAAATTTATTTTTGATCCTGTCGCAAAGCTAACTTAAAAGCAGCATTCCCCAAGAGAGGATGGCTTTCACTTCAGCAGTGATAAATTCATGAACTTCTTTGAGGAAAAGATCATGATCATTAGAAAGCAAATTACGGACTCCTTAAATCTGCGTATTCCTCCAAAGCTCAGTTGTCCTGAGTCTGCACAACTCTGCCAGGACCTAAGATCAAGGGAGACACTCAAGTGTTTTAGTACTATATCTCTTGACACAATGATGAAAATAATCATGGCCTCTAAACCTTCAAGCTGCATACTGGACCCTATTCCAACTAAACTACTGAAAGAGCTGCTTCCTGTGCTTGGCCCTCCTATGTTGAACATAATACGGCTCTCTATCCACCGGATGTGTACCAAACTCACTAAAAGTGGCAGTAATAAAGCCTCTCTTGAAAAAGCCAAACCTTGACCCAGAAAATATAAAGAACTATCAGCCTATATCGAATCTCCCATTCCTCTCAAACAATTTGAAAAAGCTGTTGCGCAGCAACTCACTGTCTTCCTGAAAACAAACAATGTGTACGAAACGCTTCATTCTGGTTTTAGACCCCATCATAGCACTGAGACTGCACTTGTGAAGGTGGTAAATGACCTTTTAATGGCGTCAGACCCAGGCTCTGCATCTGTTCTCGTGCTCCTAGACCTTAGTGCTGCTTTGATACCATCAATCACCAGATTATTTTGGAGAGATTGGTAACCCAAATTGGTCTACACGGACAAGTTCTGGCCTGGTTTAGATCTTATCTGTCGGAAAGATATCAGTTTGTCTCTGTGGAGCGTTTGTCCTCTGACAAATCAACTGTAAATTTTGGTGTTCCTCAAGGTTCCGTTTTAGGACCACTATTGTTTTCAATATATATTTTACCTCTTGGTGATGTCATTCGGAAACATAATGTTAACTTTCACTGCTATGCGGATGACACACAGCTGTACATTTCGATGAAACATGGTGAAGCCCCAAACTTGCCCTCGCTGGAAGCCTGTGTTTCAGACATAAGGAAGTGGATGGCTGCAAATGTTCTACTTTTAGACTCGGACAAAACAGAGAAGCTTGTTCTAGGTCCCAAGAAACAAAGAGATCTTCTGTTGAATCTGACAATTAATCTTGATGGTTGTACAGTCGTCTCAAATAAAACTGTGAAGGACCTCGGTGTTACTCTGGACCCTGATCTCTCTTTTGACGAACATATCAAGACTGTTTCAAGGACAGCTTTTTCCATCTACGTAACATTGCAAAAATCTGAAACTTTCTGTCCAAAAATTATGCAGAAAAATGAATCCATGCTTTTGTCACTTCTAGGTTAGACTACTGCAATGCTCTAGTTTCCGGCTACCTGGATAAAGCACTAAATAAACTTAAGTTAGTGCTAAACACGGCTGCTAGAATCTTGACTAGAACCCCAAAAAATTATCATATTACTCCAGTGCTAGCCTCTCTACACTGGCTCCCTGTTAAGGCAAGGGCTGATTTCAAAGTTTTACTGCTAACCTACCAAGTATTACATGGGCTTGCTCCTACCTATCTTTCTGATTTGGTCCTGCCGTACATACCTACAAGTACGCTACGGTCACAAGACGCAGGCCTCCTTACTGTCCCTAGATTGTCTAAACAAACAGCTGGAGGTAGGGCTTTCTCCTATAGAGCTCCATTTTATGGAATGGTCTGCCTACCCATATGAGAGACGCAGAATTGGTCTCAACCTTTAAGTCTTTATTGAAGACTCATCTCTTCAGTAGGTCCTATGATTGAGTGTAGTCTGGCCCAGGAGTGTGAAGATGAACGGAAAGGCTCTGGAGCAACGAATCGCCCTTGCTGTCTCTGCCTGGCCGGTTCCCCTTTCTCCACTGGGATTCTCTGCCTCTAACCCTATTACAGGGGCTGAGTCACTGGCTTACTGGTGCTCTTCCATGCCGTCCCTGGGAGGTGTGCGTCACTTGAGTGGGTTGAGTCATTGACGTGATCTTCCTGTCTGGGTTGGCGCCCCCCCTTGGGTTGTGCCGTGGCACAGATCTTTGTGGGCTATACTCGGCGTTGTCTCAGGATGGTAAGTTAGTGGTTGAAGATATCCCTCTAGTGGTGTGGGGGCTGTGCTTCGGCAAAGTGGGTGGGGTTATATTCTGCCTGTTTGGCCCTGTCCGGGAGTATCGTCGGATGGGGCCACAGTGTCTCCCGACCACTCCTGTCTCAGCCTCCAGTATTTATGCTGCAGTAGTTTATGTGTCGGGGAGCTAGGGCCAGTCTGTTATATCTGGAGTACTTCTCCTGTCTTATCCGGTGTCCTGTGTGAATTTAAGTATGCTCTCTCTAACTCTTTCTCTCTCGCTCTCAGAGGACCTGAGCCCTAGGACCATGCCTCAGGACTCCTGGCATGATGACTACTTGCTGTCCCCAGTCCAGCTGGCCGTGCTGCTGCTCCAGTTTCAACTGTTCTGCCTGCGGCTATGGAATCCTGACCTGTTCACCGGACGTGCAACCTGTCCCAGACCTGCTGTTTTCAACTCTCTAGAGACAGCAGGAGATGTAGAGATACTCTGAAGGATCGGCTACTGAAAAGCCAACTGACATTTATTCCTGAGGTGCTGACCTGTTGCACCCTCGACATCCATTTTGACCCTGCTGGTCACCTATGAACATTTGAACATCTTGGCCATGTTCTGTTATAATCTCCACCCGGCACAGCCAGAAGAGGACTGGCCACCCCTCATAGCCTGGTTCCTCTCTAGGTTTCTTCCTAGGTTCTGGCTTTTCTAGGGAGTTTTTTCTAGCCACCGTGCTTCTACATCTGCATTGCTTGCTGTTTGGGGTTTTAGGCTGGGTTTCTGTACAGCACTTTGAGATATCAGCTGATGTAAGAAGGGCTTTATAAATAAATTTGATTTGAAATTTGGTATGTCTGGATCTGACAGTGTGCCAGCAGCCAGCATCAGCTCATGTCCTCCACGTGTTAGTTTATCAACAATGGGACTCTGATAGTGTTGGGTTGAATCACCCTTTTCGTGTCTGAGATAGAGATCATTTTTTCACTTGCAATGGTGGAAAAACCAGCACATCAAAAGCAGGACATTAACTATGTCCATCACCTTATTTGAGTGGGTTTATTCCTCTTAGAAAAACCTACCAATATCACAGCAATACAAACATCTAAACTGGCTACTGTTTCACACATCATTTTGGTGTCTTTGGTATCCAACGGACTGATAGTGTGCGATTGCTATGTTAAAATCTACTGTAGTTCAAATGAATAAATAACAGGCATAAGCATATTTGGTCTCATTGGATTTTATTATGTAATATAAAATCAATCGGGGTATGCTTGAGTTTATTTAAAAACAAATATGCTTTGCTCCACTGCGTCCTTTTTTTCGGGCAAAATAGCTTATGGGAGAAAGAGAAAGTTTGTGACATCTCTTACCACAAACATACTTTAATGTTGAAAATGTGCACTTACAGTATATCAACCTCTGGAATTACATTTACTGAAATAGATTAATTTGGATTGTTGTGTCAAAAAGATGAGCTGGATTAAGTCATGTAGTACCTTAAAGGGCTTTAAAGGTCCAGTCCTGGGACTCCCTTCCCATGTAGAAGGGACATGTGATCCCCAGCAGAGTTCCATCCACCATCATCTGAACACAATTCAGGAGAGCCTTAATCAATTGTTAAACTAAATGTAACCATGTGCTACCAATTTTTTTTTGATTGAAGCCTGAACCCAGTTAGGATTTAGAATTGTCAATGGTGGACAATATTTTGTTCACCAGCCAAATCAGGCTTGTTACGAGAGTAGAGAGGATATTTACTGTTCAAAAGGGCACTTACCTTTTGGCACGCACATCGGTGAGAGAGGTCTGAGCATGTGAACCAGGGCAGCGTCTGATATTCCAGACCCAGCTTTGGTAGTTGTACATGGATAACCTGGGTATTTGCCCATTGGAGCACCTGTTACTAATAGAAGTCAGTGTTATATAAGGTAAATGACTAGTTGAAATCTCTCTCTCTCTCTGTGAAAGGTGAGCTAGCTAAAGCACAATCACCTGCTCTCATTGAATATGGGTTAACTCCATTTTGGGCCGTTTGGCAACCCTGTGGTGGAGGTGAATTGAGGAAATGCTGTGCCCATTGACATCCCTGTGGTGGAGGGAAGGGAAAGGACATAAACAAATAATATACACATGAGAATTGCTGATTGCAGTTAAAATAGGACTTTGATTGACATATTAAAAAGGGACAGTTTGGAGTGAGTAGCCTACCTCAAATCTCTGAAGCGACTCAGCTTCCACTGGAGCGATAGGCAGCTCAAACATGGCGTGCTTCACTGGTGGAGAAATGGGCAGTTCAACCACGATGGGTTCCACTGGAGGTGGAGGGAAGAAATCCGATAGGGCGGGACGAGGCTGAGTTGTTCTGGCCTGTGGAACTGAAGTTTCCATGTCTTTCTCTCTTTTTCTATGTCGCTGTGTCAGACCCTTCAGTGGCTTATTTTTCCGCGGTGGTGGAGCAAACTGGGAAAGGACATTAACATATCAAATTGCATTTGTCACATGCACCGAATACAACAAGTGTAGACCTTACCGTGAAATGCTTACTCACAATGAAGTTAAGAAAATAAGAGTTAAGAAAATATTTACGAAATAAGCTAAAGTAAAAACAAAAAGCCCATATTCAGAGGGGTTGGGTTAAATGAGGAAGACACATTTCAGTTGAATGCATTCAGATGTACAACTGACTAGGTATACCCCAATTCCCTTTCCCTATAAACGTGAGAATTGCTGATTGCGGTTAAAATAGGACCATGATTTACAAATTGATAGTTTGGAGTGAGTAGCCTACCTCAAATCTCTGAAGCGACTCAGCTTCCACTGGAGCGATAAGCAGCTCAACCACGATGGGCTTCACTGGTGGGGAGATCGGCAGCTCCAATACGGTGAGCTTCACTGGTGGAGAAATGGGCAGCTCAACCATGTTGGGTTTCAATGGTGGAGAGATGGGCAGCTCAACCACAATGGGCTTCACTGGTGGAGAGATCGGTGGATCAACCACGATGGGCTCCACTGGTGGAGAGATGGGACGCTCGACGACGATGGGCTTCACTGAAGGAAAGATGGGCTATATATAGTGGTATAGAAACAGAAAGTTAGTCCAGAAACAACACAAATAAATGACCATGTAATTGACACATGGCCTAAAACATACCTGTTTGCTTACTTATGAAAATGCAATCCATAACAATCATCCCCTCCCTCATCATCCATCCTAACTCATGCTGTCTCATTCGATGAAGAAACGTACCTGTGCCCTACTCTGTGTGCACAACAGGGTAACACAAYACCACATGAAGAACTTAGATTGGTACTCCTGACACTTCTGCCATGCAATCTCARTCATCTCCTTAAGAGTCCCAACGCTACAGGAGAGGAAACACACCAGGTTGTTTAGAATGGGTGGAAGGAGGCTTCACACAGTGGATATGAAACGGTATTTAGATTTTAGACCTGAACTCAATCTAGGTACTCTGGGTAATCCAGGTAATCTGAAACTCCATTACATTGGTCCAACATCTCAATCAACTTAACTGTAAAGGCAGTGTAATCATAGCACTCCAAATCCCAAAATGAATGTACTGGAAGATTGTTCATTAACAAAGCAATGACATCTGCACAGCTGAACAAAGTACTTACTTTGCAAGAAGCTCAGGGGATTCTGTGAGGACTCCAGGCTGTTCCTGTGGACTCTGCTGAGGGACATCAGAGGAAGTAGGAAGGGGGAGATAGGCAGGAGCATCGACAATCTGAGAAGAACCAGCCTCTATTCCCCAGTTGGCCCATTGATCAGGTTGATCCTGGTGGTTCACAGGTGGAAAGATGGGCAGCTCAACCGTGATGTGCTTCACTGGTGGTGAGATGGGCAGATCAACCACAATGGGCTTCGCTGGTGGAGAGACGGGCAGCTCAACCACGATGGGCTTGACTGGTGGAGAGAAGGCTAGCCCATCCACGATGGGCTTCACTGGCGGAGAGACGGGCAGCTCAACCACGATGGGCTCCACTGGTGGAGAGATGGGCAGATCAACCATGATGCGCTTCACTGCTGGAGAGTTGGGCAGCTCAGCTACAATAGGCTCCACTGGAGGTGGAGGGAAGAAATCCTGGGCCCATTGGCATCTCTTTGGTGTAGTAGTAGGGAAATAATCCGATAGGGCGGGAGGAGGCTGAGTAGTTCTGGCCTGTGGAACTGAAGTTTCCATGTGTTTCTGTCTTTTTCTATCTCGCTGTGTCAGACCCTTCAGTGGCTTATTTTTCCACGGTGGTGGAGCAAACTGGGAAAGGACATTAACAAATCCAATCAAATTGCATTTGTCACATGGGTAGTGTAGACCTTCCCGTGAAATGCTTACTCACAATGAAGCTTTAAGAAAATAAGAGTTAAGAAAATATTTACTAAATAAGCTAAAGTAAAAACAAAAAGCCCATATTCAGAGGGGTTGGGTTAAATGAGGAAGACATATTTCAGTTGAATGCATTCAGATGTACAACTGACTAGGTATACCCCAATTCCCTTTCCCTATAAACGTGAGAATTGCTGATTGCAGTTAAAATAGGACCATGATTTACAAATTGAAAGGGGTAGTTTGGAGTGAGTAGCATACCTCAAATCTCTGAAGCGACTCAGCTTCCACTGGAGCGATAGGCAGCTCAACCACAATGGGCTTCACTGGTGGAGAGATGGGAAGCTCAATCTCGATGGGCTTCACTGGTGGAGAGATGGGCAGCTCAACCAAAATGGGCTCCACTGGTGGAGAGATGGGCAGCTCAACCAAAATGGGCTCCACTGGTGGAGAGATGGGCAGCTCAACCATGATGGGCTTCACTGGTGGAGAGATGGGCAGCTCAACCTCGATGGGCTTCACTGGTGGAATGATGCGCAGTTCAAAAATGTTGGGCTTCACTGGTGGAGAGATTGGTGGCTCAACCACAATGGGCTTCACTGGTGGAAAGATCGGTGGCTCAACCACGATTGGCTTCACTGGTGGAGAAATGGGCAGCTCAACCATTATGGGATTCACTGGTGGAGAGATGTGCAGCTCAACCATTATAGGTTTCACTGGTGGAGAGATGGGCAGCTCAACCACGATGGGCTTGACTGGTGGAGAGATGGCTAGCCCAACCACGATGGGCTTCACTGGTGGAGAGACGGGCAGCTCAACCACGATGGGCTCCACTGGTGGAGAGACGGGCAGCTCAACCACGATGGGCTCCTCTGGTGGAGAGTTGGGCAGCTCAGCTACAATAGGCTCCACTGGAGGTGGAGAGAAGAAATCCTGGGCCCATTGGCATCTCTTTGGTGTAGTAATATGGAAATAATCCGATAGGGCGGGAGGAGRCTGAGTAGTTCTGGCCTGTGGAACTGAAGTTTCCATGTSTTTCTCTCTTTTTCTATCTCGCTGTGTCAGACCCTTCAGTGGCTTATTTTTCCGCGGTGGTGGAGCAAACTGGGATAGGACATTAACAAATCAAATCAAATTGCATTTGTCACATGCGCCGAATTCAACAATTTAGACCTTACAGTGAARTGCTTACTCACAATGAAGCTTTAAGAAAATAAGAGTTAAGAAAATATTTACTAAATAAGCTAAAGTCAAAACAAAAAGCCCATATTCAGAGGGGTTGGGTTAAATGAGGAAKACATATTTCAGTTGAATGCATTCAGATGTACAACTGACTAGGTATACCCCTATTCCCTTTCCATATAAACATGAGAATTGCTGATTGCAGTTAAAATAGGACCATGATTTACAAATTGAAAGGGGTAGTTTGGAGTGAGTAGCCTACCTCAAATCTCTGAAGCGACTCAGCTTCCACTGGAGSGATAGGCWGCTCAACCACAATGGGCTTCACTGGTGGAGAGATGGGAAGCTCAACCTCGATGGGCTTCACTGGTGGAGAGWTGGGCAGCTCAACCACAACAGGCTTCACTGGTGATGAGATCGGCAGCTCCAACACGGTGAGCTTCACTGGAGGAATGATGAGCAACTCAACAATGTTGGGCTTCACTGGTGGAGAGATGGGATGCTCGACCACGTTGAGCTTAACTGGTGGAGAGGTAGGCCGTTCAACCATGACGGGCTTCACTGGTGGAGAGGTAGGCCGTTCAACCATGACGGGCTTCACTGGTGGAGAGGTAGGCCGTTCAACCACGAGGGGCTTCACTGGTTGAGAGGTGGGCAGCTCAACCATTATGGGCTTCACTGGTGGAGAGATTGGCAGCTCAACCATATTAAGTGATTGGAGAATTAGTGGATCTGAAATGGAGTTTCAGATTACTGGATTACCCAGAGTACCTAGATGAGTTCAGGTCTGAAAATTGGAAGACAACGGTTTCATATGCCACTGTGGTGAGCCCTCCTTCACCCCATTCTAAACAACACTGGTGTGGTTTCCTCTCCTCGTAGCGTTGGGAGGGACTCTTTAAGGAGATGACTGAGACTTATGCATGCAGAAAAGTGTCCAGAGTACCTAATCCTAAAGTTTCTTATGTGGTAATTGGTGTTACCCTGATATGGTACCCCGCTGTTGAGCACAGAGTAGGGCACAGGTACGTTCTCTTCATGAATGAGAACAGCATGAGTTGGATGGACTGTCTGACCGAGGTGAGATGTTAGAAGATGACGACTTTGGCCATGTAGCCAGAACTCAGGTTCAGCCAGAGGTGCACATTCTCTAACTAAGCAAAGTGTTGCTTGTCCATTACATATATTTTTTGTTTCTTCTGGACTAACTTTCTGTTCTAGTACCATATAATAGCCATCTTTCCTATCAGTGAAAGCCCATATGTGTCGAGCGTACCTCTCTCCACCAGTGGAGACCCATCGTGGTTTGATCCACGATCTCTCCACCAGTGAAGCCCATTGTGGTTGAGCTGCCATCTCTCACCATTGAAACCAACATGGTGAGCTGCCCATTTCTCCACAGTGAAGCTCACGATTGGAGCTGCCGATCTCGGCCCACCAGTGAAGCCCATCGTGGTTGAGCTGCTTATCGCTCCAGTGGAAGCTGAGTCGCTTCAGAGATTTGAGGTAGGCTACTCACTCCAAAATATCAATTTGTAAATCATGGTCCTATTTTAACCGCAATCAGCAATTCTCACGTTTATAGGAAAGGGAATTGGGTATACCTAGTCGGTTGTACATCTGAATGCATTCAACATGAAATGTGTCTTCCTCATTTAACCCAACCCTCTTAATATGGGCTTTTTTGTTTTACTTTAGCTTATTTCGTAAATATTTTCTTTAACTCTTATTTTCTTAACTTCATTGTGAGTAAGCATTTCACGGTAAGGTCTACACTTGTTGATTCGGTGCATGTGACAAATGCAATTTGATATTTAATGTCCTTTCCCCAGTTTGCTCCACCACCGCGGACAAATAAGCCACTGAAGGGTCTGACACAGCGACATAGAAAAAAGAGAGAAGACATGGAAACTTCAGTTCACAGGCCAGAACAATCAGCCTCCTCCTGCCCTATCGGATTATTTCTCACCTACCTCTCAAGGAGATGCAAAGGCCCAGGATTTCTTCCCTCCACCTCCATTGGAGCCCATTGTAGCTGAGCTGCCCAACTCCACACAGTGACCATCGTGGTTGATCTGCCATCCTCCAGCCAGGGTGAAGCCCATCGTGGTTGAGCTGCGCCGTCTCTCCATCAGTGAAGCCCGTCGTCGTTGAACGGCCCATCTCTCCACCTGTGAAGACCCAACGTGGTTGAGCCACCCGATCTCGGCCACAGTGAAGCCCATTGTGGTTGAGCTGCCCATACTCTCACCAGTGGAGCCCATTTGTGTTGACCTGTCCATCTCGTCCACAGTGAAGCCCATAATGGTTGAGCTGCCAATCTCTCCAACAGTGAAGCCCATCATGGTTAGCTGCCATATCTACATGAATGCCCGTCATGGTTGGCTGCCACCTCTCCACCAGTGAAGCCATCGTGGTTGAGCTATCCACTCTCCACCAGTGAAAGCCCATCGTGGTTGAGCTGCCCACTCTCCACCAGTGAAGCCCATCATGGTTGAGCTGCCAACTCTCCAACAGTGAAGCCCATCTTGTTGAGCTGCCCATATCTACACACAGTGAAGCCCGTCATGGTTGACGCTGCCACTCCTCCCACCAGTGAAAACCATCGTGTTGAGCTGCCAACCTCTCCACCAGTGAAGCCCATTGTGGTTGAGCTGCCCCATCTCTCCACCATTGAAACCCATCATGTTGAGCTGCCTATCTCTCCACCAGTTGAAGCCATAATTGTTGAACTGCCAATCTCTCCACCAGTGAAGCCCAACATTGTTGAGCTGCGCATCATTCCTCCAGTGAAGCTCACATGTTGGAGCTGCCGATCTCTACACCAGTGAAGCCCATCATGGTTGAGCTGCCCATTTCTCCACCAGTGAAGCCCATCGTGGTTGAGCTGCCACCTCTCCACAGTGAAGCCCATTGTGGTTGAGCACCCGATCTCTCCACCAGTGAAGCCCATTGTGGTTGAGCTGCCCATCTCTCCACCAGTGGAGCCCATCGTGGTTAGCTGCCATCTCTCCACCAGTGAAACCTATAATGTGGTGGACCTGTCCATCTCTCCACCAGTGAAGACCATAATGGTTGAGCTGCCAATCTCTCCACCAGTGAAGCCCATAATGTTGAGCTGCCCACCTCTCAACCAGTGAAGCCCTCGTGGTTGAACGCCCTCTCCACCAGTGAAGCCCGTCATGGTTGAACGGCCTACCTCTCCACCAGTGAAGCCCGTCATGGTTGAACGGCCTACCTCTCCACCAGTTAAGCTCAACGTGGTCGAGCATCCCATCTCTCCACCAGTGAAGCCAAACATTGTTGAGTTGCTCATCATTCCTCCAGTGAAGCTCACCGTGTTGGAGCTGCCGATCTCATCACCAGTGAAGCCTGTTGTGGTTGAGCTGCCAACTCTCCACCAGTGAAGCCCATCGAGGTTGAGCTTCCATCTCTCCACCAGTGAAGCCCATTGTGGTTGAGCAGCCTATCGCTCCAGTGGAAGCTGAGTCGCTTCAGAGATTTGAGTAGCTACTCACTCCAAACTACCCCTTTCAATTTGTAAATCATGGTTATTTTAACTGCAATCAGCATTCTCATGTTTATTGGAAAGGGAATAGGGGTATACCAGTCAGTTGTACACTGAATGCATTCAACTGAAATATGTATTCTCATTTAACCCAACCCCTCTGAAAATGGGCTTTTTGTTTTGACTTTTAGCTTATTTAGTAAATATTTTCTTAACTCTTATTTCTTAAAGCTTCATTGTGAGTAAGCATTCACTGTAAGGTCTAAATTGTTGAATTCGGCGCATGTGACAAATTGCAATTTGATTTGATTTGTTATGTCCTATCCCAGTTTGCTCCACCACCGCGGAAAATAAGCCACTGAAGGGTCTGACACAGCGAGATAGAAAAAGAGGACACATGGAAATTCAGTTCCACAGGCCAGAACTACTCAGTCTCCTCCGCCCTATCGGATTATTTCCATATTACTACACCAAAGGATGCCAATGGCCCAGGATTCTTCTCTCCACCTCCAGTGGAGCCTATTGTAGCTGAGCTGCCCAACTCTCCACCAGAGGAGCCCATCGTGGTTGAGCTGCCCGTCTCTCACCAGTGGAGCCATCGTGGTTGAGCTGCCCGTCTCTCCACCAGTGAAGCCCATCGTGGTTGGGCTAGCCACTTCCACCAGTCAAGCCCATCGTGGTTGAGCTGCCCATCTCTCCACCAGTGACACCTATAATGGGTAGCTGCACATCTCTCCACCAGTGAATCCCATAATGGTTGAGCTGCCATTCTCCACCAGTGAAGCCATCGTGGTTGAGCTGCCCACCTCTCCACCAGTGAAGCCCATTGTGGTTGAGCTGCCCACCTCTCCACCAGTGAAGCCCATTGTGGTTGAGCACCGATCTCTCACCAGTGAAGCCCATTGTGGTTGAGCTGCCCATCTCTCCACAGTGGAGCCCATCGTGGTTGAGCTGCCCATCTCTCCACCAGTGAAACCTATAATGATGGACCTGTCCATCTCTCCACCAGTGAAGACCATAATGGTTGAGCTGCCAATCTCTCCACCAGTGAAGCCCATAATGGTTGAGCTGCCACCTCTCAACCAGTGAACCCCTCGTGGTTGAACGGCCTACTCTCATCCCATGAAGCCGTCATGGTTGAACGGCTACCTCTCCCACAGTTAAGCTCAACGTGGTCGAGCATCCCATCTCTCACACAGTGAAGCCCAACATTGTTGAGTTGCTCATCATTCTCCAGTGAAGCTCACCGTGTTGGAGCTGCGATCTCATCACCAGTGAAGCCTGTTGTGGTTGAGCTGACCC
>NC_036867.1:35659811-35690375 GCF_002910315.2 Salvelinus sp. IW2-2015 | reverse complement strand
GAAAAACCCATCATGTTGAGCTTGCCTATCTCTCCACCAGTTGAAGCCCATAATTGTTGAACTGCCAATCTCTCCACCAGTGAAGCCCAACATTGTTGAGCTGCGCATCATTCCTCCAGTGAAGCTCACCATGTTGGAGCTGCCGATCTCTACACCAGTGAAGCCCATCATGGTTGAGCTGCCCATTTCTCCACCAGTGAAGCCCATCGTGGTTGACTGCCCACCTCTCCACCAGTGAAGCCCATTGTGGTTGAGCCACCGACTCTCCACCATGAAGCCCATTGTGGTTGAGCTGCCCATCTCTCCACCAGTGGAGCCCATCGTGGTTGAGCTGCCCATCTCTCCACCAGTGAAACCTATAATGGTGGACCTGTCCATCTCTCCACCAGTGAAGACCATAAGGTTAGCTGCCAATCTCTCCACCAGTGAAGCCCATAATGGTTGAGCTGCCCACCTCTCAACCAGTGAAGCCCCTCGTGGTTGAACGGCCTACCTCTCCACCAGTGAAGCCCTCATGGTTGAACGGCCTACCTCTCCACCGTGAAGCCCGTCATGGTTGAACGGCCTACCTCTCCACCAGTTAAGCTCAACGTGGTCGAGCATCCCATCTCTCCACCAGTGAAGCCCAACATTGTTGAGTTGCTCATCATTCCTCCAGTGAAGCTCACCGTGTTGGAGCTGCCGATCTCATCACCAGTGAAGCCTGTTGTGGTTGAGCTGCCCAACTCTCCACCAGTGAAGCCCATCGAGGTTGAGCTTCCCATCTCTCCACCAGTGAAGCCCATTGTGGTTGAGCAGCCTATCGCTCCAGTGGAAGCTGAGTCGCTTCAGAGATTTGAGGTAGGCTACTCACTCCAAACTACCCCTTTCAATTTGTAAATCATGGTCCTATTAACTGCAATCAGCAATTCTCATGTTTATATGGAAAAGGAATAGGGGTATACCTAGTCAGTTGTACATCTGAATGCATTTCAACTGAAATATGTATTCCTCATTTAACCCAACCCCTCTGAATATGGGCTTTTTGTTTTGACTTTAGCTTATTTTATAAATATTTTCTTAACTCTTATTTTCTTAAGCTTCATTGTGAGTAAGCATTTCACTGTAAGGTCTAAATTTTGAATTCGGCGCAGTGTGACAAATGCAATTTGATTTGATTGTTAATGTCCTATCCCAGTTTGCTCCACCACCGCGGAAAAATAAGCCACTGAAGGGTCTGACACAGCGAGATAGAAAAAGAGAGAAACACATGGAAACTTCAGTTCCACAGGCCAGAACTACCAGTCTCCTCCCGCCCTATCGGATTATTTCCATATTACTACACCAAAGAGATGCCAATGGCCCAGGATTTCTTCTCTCCACCTCCAGTGAGCCTATTGTAGCTGAGCTGCCCAACTCTCCACCAGAGGAGCCCATCGTGGTTGAGCTGCCCGTCTTCTCCACCAGTGGAGCCCATCGTGGTTGAGCTGCCCGCTCTCCACCAGTGAAGCCCATCGTGGTTGGGCTACCATCTCTCCACCAGCAAGCCCATCGTGGTTGAGCTGCCCATCTCTCCACCAGTGACACCTATAATGGTTGAGCTGCACATCTCTCCACCAGTGAATCCCATAATGGTTGAGCTGCCCATTTCTCCACCAGTGAAGCCCATCGTGGTTGAGCTGCCCACCCTCCACCAGTGAGCCCATTGTGGTTGAGCTGACCACCTCTCCACCAGTGAAGCCCATTGTGGTTGAGCCACCGATCCTCCACCAGTGAAGCCCATTGTGGTTGAGCTGCCCATTCTCTCACCATGGAGCCCATCGTGGTGAGCTGCCCATCTCTCACCCAGTGAAACCTTATAATGATGACCTGTCCATCTCTCCACCAGTGAAGACCATATGTAAAGGCAGTGTAATCATAGTATACCAAATCCCAACATTAATGTATCTGGTGGACAGCGTAGCTGTGCAGATGTCATTGCTGTGTTAATGAACAAAGTACTTACTTTGCAAGAGGCCCATGGGATGCTGCGAGGACTCCAGGCTGCTCCTGTGGGCTCTGCCGAGGGAGATCAGAGGATGTAGGGAGGGGGAGATGGGCAGGAGCATCGACAATCTGAGAAGAACCATCCTCTRTTTCCCAGTTGGCCCMTTGACYAGGTTGATGCTGGTGGTTGTAATAGTCCTTYCCGTTCTCATACTTGTACGCATACTCATACTTGTACTCTTTGTTGTTTAGGGTCCACCTCTCTGTAAAARGAATGAGAGCAGAASCTTGATCCTCTCATTTCCATAAAGGAATGTTAATAAAATGATACAACCAAGTCCCAACTGAGGTGTGAAATACTTACCCCATTGGCCATGTTTTTCATTCCAGTGGAAATATCCATAATCGTCGCCCTTGTAAAACCCGTCCGCATCAGCCTTAACAATATAATCAACATGGAGAAAGTCAAATGAGAACAACTTTAAAGAGTAAAACCTGTTATCGAAGCAAAATAGCTGGAAGGTACAGATTAAATTGAATCCCTTTTAATGTTCTCAGAATGTATTGGGGGAAACATTATACCGAGAGACCTTTTAAAAATTAGAGTCCTTAATTTAAACAATAACAAACTGGAGATGGAGATGTTTTGGGAAAAAACAGAGGGATGGGCCTGGAGAAATGTAAGCACTCTCAAATTAAGATGAAGCTGGCCATCCATGATATCAAAATGAGTTTTAACCATGTTGGTTATACAGTGTTGTACAGTGTTGTTTTCATTACATTTACATTGTTTACACACATTGGATTAAAACAAGCTTATATTTGGGGTTCTGATGGGGTACGTATGACAATTGAATTAAGATCTTGAGGCATGTATAAGTTATATTCTATAAGAATCAAATGGGTGTATATCATTAATTAATAAATAACTAAGGGTTCTAACTTTAAGGAACCAACCAGCTAATGTTGGGAATATCATGAAAAACTCCTGATCCCAATATTCGGTTACTCACAACCAAACAGGGACCAAACTGGAACATTTCCAGGTCTAGGCCTATGTCCCTGGAATGTTCTGACCATAACATCATTCTACTGATATTTCATGGACCTAAAGGAAACGTTTTGAATGTTGCCAGAACTTTAGAGCCCTGAATGCTGATTGGCTGACAGCCGTGGTATATCAGACCAAATACGCAGGTATAACAAAACATGTATTTTTACTGCTCTAATTACATTGGTAACCAGTTTATAATATCAATAAGGCACCTCAGGGGTTTGTGGTATATGGCCAATATACCACGGCTAAGGGCTGTATCCAGGCACTCCATGTTGCATCATGTTAAGAGCAGCCTTTAGCCGTGGTATATTGGCAATATACCACACCCCCACAGGGCTTATTGCTTAAGTAACCCACTGGGCACAGACATCATTTCAACATCTAGTTTTGATTTAATTTAGGTTAAGGTGTCAACTAAGGTGAACTCAACAACAGCAAAAATCACTGGGTACTTGCTAACTCAGGTCTATGGTGATAGTGTGGAGGAACGCACACTACCGCCCTGGACCAGCGCTAATAGGCTACTTGCTACCGCCCTGCTCTAGAGTGAAGTGTTTGATTACTCACATTATATGGATCCATAGTTGCTGGATCCATGTTTAGTCAATCTTCAACACAGACGCACCGCACCATCCAACATCTCCGGTACAATTTCCGGTAAGGTCTCCAACATTCGGAACAACAGACCGTAATGTTTTCAGAAGGTGATCCAAGTAGTAGTCTCTAGAAACAAGTCGTTGCTACTAATAAACTAGCATTGATTGCTCGGGGTTATTTATAGGCTAGATAACGTCACAATACTAATCGTCAGATTGGAACTCATAGAGATTCTGTAACTCATTATGTAAATGTGGTAACACAACTTTGAGTCATAATGCAAGTAATCACACTGCACGCGACCACTATTGACATGGGACGGGTTGGTCATTTGAGTCAAATATTTGGCCTACTTCCTTGTGTTTGTTTAAAATTGAAAATCTAGTAGCCTAGGCCTTGCCAACAAGACAAAAAAGGGTTCAAGGGAACACACGCAGCAACATATTAAATTACCAGTCTGTTCTATTTAAGTATATGGGAACACCCATAGGGAACGTACATAGGAAATATTTAGTCTGTTTGCATTCGCAGTGTCTATTGGTAGCCGATAATGACAGACTCAATAACAAGGAATGACCGGGAATAAATTTGAGCTTTGCTGTTAGCTGATTGCTTAGCTGCTGAGACAGGGTGTGAGATGTTAAACCCCAGCTCTGAAACAGAAGGATTAACAGATTTGTTTCAGACATGAAACCGTCACTTTCTTAGAGATTGAAGACAGAATACAAGAATGTGTGAATGTATATGCAGGTTGACATGGATGGTGTGGGGTATGCCATTTGTTACAAAGGGGAGGCGACGAACTAATACTTCATAAAACAAATATTAGATAGGTCTACAGTAAAATGACTAAATTGTTAAGTTCCTTTAAAAGCGCATTGATACATAGGCTAAATGTTTAAATTCATGTTGGTTTTCAGCGTCCTAATGATTGGGAGTGGTGCTGAAAGGACAGCTCCTGCCCCATACGTGGAGCTTTCGTTTCGGCAAAAAAGAATGGCTATTCTGTTCTATTTAATTATATGGGGACATGTTCTGTACAACCACATGGTTTGCATGTTTCAAAATATAAATGGCGGGATCAAAGTGTTTAATGCTTTCTAATTCCATATCTTCCTTACTGTAATATTAGGATTTGTAATTCATACATAAAGATTGCCCGATTATTGTTTCGATCTTAATCCAAATTGCAAAAGGCTTTACTCCGCATGTGTTACGTCAGTGACCCCCGTAGGACTGGAATAGAATAGGAGCGCTCCAAATCCGTGCTGAGAACCAGCGAGCGCCCATCCATGCCAATATTCGTACCCTTCGTCTGTCTGCTCTGGCACGAATGCCTAAGGCTTATGGACAAAACAAAATAGAATAGTTGCCTTGAGGAAGAAAATATATTTGGTGTCAGTTTTTTTCCTTCTAATTACCCACGCAAACCTTCCACTATTACTCCTCCAAGCTCCACTGACTTTATATCGCTTGCTTCTCGGATAGTCCAGAGGAAGCGACTTGTGGCAGCTGTGGTTGGCATCGTCATGGTGTTGGCCCTTATCATAGTAATACCGCTGCTTGTGCAAAGTACCAAGACTTCGGCTCACTATGAGATGATGGGCACCTGTCGAATGATCTGTGATCCATACAGTTCGAAACCCGCCAGCGCCACGGCCATGGAGCTCATGCAGGACCTGAATGCCATCCCGCCGCCAATGGCGCAAGGCTCCAAAGGTGAATTAGGGCGACCTGGGAAAGCGGGACCAAGGGGTCCACCGGGAGAACCAGGACCCCCCGGCCCAAGAGGAYCACCTGGAGACAGGGGTGATTCCGGGAAAGCTGGTTACCCCGCGGTAACGTCAGGGACGGCAAAGACCGAAACGGAGACGGACGAGGTTAACACCGCACTCGGTGAAACAAAGGTTGCGTTCTATGTCGGGTTGAAGAACCCACACGAAGGATATGAGGTGCTAAAATTCGACGATGTTGTCACAAACTTGGGAAATCAATACGACCCAACCAATGGCAAGTTCACGTGCCAAGTGTCCGGAATGTATTTTTTCACATACCATGTGTTAATGCGAGGAGGCGACGGGACAAGCATGTGGGCAGACTTGTGCAAAAACGGACAGGTAAACATTATTTAATTCAATTAGCATATACGAAAATATTGTATTTTCATTCACGAATTTATTTGAAAACAATTCATGTCTATAAAATATTATAAATGCATGCAAAAACCCAAAGGGTATGGAGAAAAACGTATACTTTACGCACTAATTTTACGCACTCACTTTATATAATTTAGCTAGTGAACTTTTAGGCTTAATAGTAGAACATTTAGGTCCCTTCTCATTTGCTTAGCAATGGTAAACTCAGTTAAATCGGGTAGGCTATATATTAGATTACCAGAGTAAAGCACGTTTATCTGATTAAGCCTTTGTTCTCCCTTCTGTGATGTCCAAAGTGACATAATATAATCTATTCTACAAAGTGGTAGTGGAGGAATTTGTCTGACCATAAGAGACGAAATCAAATAACCAGCAAATATCAAGTTAATGAGGATTATACTTATTTTGTGTATCCCGTCCATTACACAGGTTCGGGCAAGTGCTATTGCACAGGACGCAGACCAAAACTACGATTACGCAGGTAACAGCGTGGTTCTACACCTGGACTCCGGAGATGAGATTTATGTCAAACTGGACGGTGGCAAAGCACACGGAGGCAACAACAACAAGTACAGCACCTTCTCTGGATTCATTTTGTATCCAGATTAAATAGCCTGACATGTTTTAGGCTACCCATGACTCTACCTCCGAATGAGGTCCAAACAGAACTTCATCTTTAATTTCACTCTCTCATTTCCTTTGAAGAGCAGGGTGCTTGTAATGGTCTTCTAACTACCAATAATATTTAGGATAAATAGGCTAAATAGCAGTTGAAGTCGTTTGATTGAATGTGGTAAAATGACTTTATGCAGTAGTTTGTTTTACTCAATAGGAACACCTTATGTGGAGAAATAGCTTATATGTAGTTAAGGTCAAATGCACAGAGATAGAATCATATAACCCATGTGTTCGGTACATTCAGAGTCCAGAGTTGTGTTTTATATTACATCACTAGGCCAATAATGCATTATATTTTGTCCTCATGTACCAATAAATATTATTTTACAGTATGTCTCATTGAATGTTTTTTCAAATATTACATTACAGAGCGAGTTACAGTAAGTAGGGACTGCATACATTTTCGTACTGGTGGAAAACCAACCCACAACCCTGGCGTTACAAGCACCACGCTCTACCAACTGAACAACACGGGACCACAGCATGGCTGAGTCTTATGGTGCAACGTTGCAGGTTAGAGTGACAACCTGCCATCTAATACTAGCACTAGTGAAGGTGCTCCTCACTTATACACTCTATCATCAGAGTCAAGACTGAAATGTGTGATTTTCCTTCACACATTTCATGTTTTCCTTATGGCTTCACTTCAAAAGAAGTGCACAGCCTTAGGGTTAGTTTATGTTGAGGATCCTTATTTGCTCAATCTCCACAAGGTTAGTGGCTATTTGACAAAGAAGGCAGTGGTGTAAAGTACTTAAGTAAAAATACTTTAAAGTACTGCTTAAGTAGTTTTTGGGAGTATCTGTACTTTACTTTACTATTTATATTTTGGGCAACTTTTACTTTTACTTCACTACATTCCTGAAGAAAATAAAGTACTTTTTTACTCTCTACATTTACCATGACATCCAAAAGTACTCGTTGCATTTTGAATGCTTAACAGGATAGGAAAATTGTCCAATTCACACACTTATCAAGAGAACATCCCTTGTCATCCCTACTGCCTCTGATCTGGCGGACTTACTAAACACAAATGTAAATGATGTCTGTGTTGGGGTGTGCCCCTGGCTATCCATACATTAGTAAAAACAAGAAAATGGTGCTGTCTACTTTGCTTAATATAAGTAATTTGAAATGATTTATACTTTTACTTTTGATACTTAAGTATATTTAGAACCAAATACTTTTAGACTTTTACTGAAGTAGTATTTTACTGGGTGACTTCCACTTTTACTTGAGTAACTTTAAGGTGTCTATACTTTTACTCAAGTATGACAACTGGGTACTTTTTCCACCACTGAAAGAAGGTGATAATAATCTGTCCATTCTACTACCTGAGGCTGCAGGTTTGTTTAGATTTAGTTTGTAGTTTAAGGTTGGGGTTAGAAATGTGGTTTAAGGTTGGGGTAAAGTTAAGGGTTATGGGCTCGCATAAATTGACTCACAGAGGCCCACATGAAAAAATACTACAGTTTACTATAGAATACAACAGTACTTACTATAGAACTATATAATAAACTGCAGTATACTGTAGAAAACAATATTACACACTGTAGTATCCCTCGATCATGTGTAATACTTACTATAAAATGTTGTAGTATACTGTAGAATACTATAGCAAATACTACAGCATTTTCGTCAAAAAAAACCCACTGTAGTAAATTCTACAGTAAAGACTACAGTAATGTCCGCAAAAACACTACAGTCCGCAACACACTTTTTAAAACTATAGTAAACACTACAGTATTTAATTAGCATTTACCCTGCACATTCCCCTCACCCATTTTGCAATTTGTGCCACCCATAAGTAAGAAACCTACATGCCAAGTATAGACAACATATTGTGTTCCCTACAGGTTATAGAAAAGAGCAGAAGCTCTGAACTATCTGTTCAGACACGAGTCCTACCTACCTACCTACCTACCTACCTACCTACCTACCTACCTACCTACCTACCAACCTAGTTGACTGTAAATAGTACAGTATACTACCGTATACTACAGTAAATATTACAGTAAATACTACAGTATTCACTGTAGTGTTTTTACAGACTTGAGTGAATACTACAGTAATGTCTGCAAAAACACTGCAGTGAATACTATAGTACTTAAACCATAACAACTGTAGTATATTTTTTATATGGGGGTATAGGGGCTTTTTTCACACATACATTCAAACATTACAAACCCATGAGTCACATATGCCTGTTTTTCTCTCGTCTGATGTTTTTTCTCTGTTTTAATGTGGCCTCCCTACTGGTCCAAGTGAGGGAGTTACAGTACAATACACATGATACAGTCTACACTGAGTGTACAAAACATTAGGAAGACCTGCTCTTTCCATGACATAGACTGACCAGGTGAATCCAGGTGAAAGCTATGATTCCCCTTATTGATGTCACTTGTTAAATTCACTTCAATCAGTGTAGATGAAGGGAAGGAGATGAAAGCCTTGAGACAATTCAGACATGGATTGCGTATGTGTGCCATTCAGAGGGTGAATGGGCAAGACAAATACCTAGGATAGGATAAATTAATCCTTCTAACCCCCCCCCCCCCCCCCTTAGAGTTAGATGCACTATTGTCTAAAGTGGTGGTAATGCATAAGGTGAATGCACCAACTGTAAGTCGCTCTGGATAAGAGCGTCTGCTAAATGACTTAAATGTAAGATGTAAATGTAAATTTAAGTGGTTTGAACGGGGTAATAAGTAGTAGATGCCAGGCACACCGGTTTGAGTGTGTCAATGAACTGCATGTTGCTGGGTTTATCACACTCAAACACTCAAACATTTTCTTGTCTGTATCAAGAATGGTCCACCACAACAAGGACATTCCAGCCAACTTGACACACTGTGGAAGCATTGGAGTCAACATGGGCCAGCATCCTTGTGGAACGCTTTCAATACCTTTCAATACCTTGTAAGTCCATCGCCCAGAAGAATTGAGGATGTTGTTCTGAGGCAAAACGGTGTGCAACTCAATATTAGGAGGTGTTTCCTAATGTTTTGTACTACACAGTATACATGAGATTGTGACTAGGGTTTTGCTGGTGCTGTGAAAACGTGTACATAGAGTAATGTAAATGGTAAACAACCAAATGGACTTCAACTGAAGCTTTAACTTCTCAAATACTGTATATGTTGTCAATCTGTAAGGAACTGATATAAGATTACTGTATTATTAGACTTACTGAGGCAGCTTATTGAACTTTAGGTGCTGCTGTGGTCCATCTATATTCAGACAGACTGTTGCAATGCTGTCTCTTACTCCTTTTCTACAACGGCCCCATATGTCTAGGGGCTTAAAGAGGATGACAGATGGATGTGTGTTTAAGGTGGAGGAAGAGAGAGGAGAGAGAGAGAGAGAGAGAGAGAGAGAAGAGAGAGAGGAGAAGAGAGGAGAGAGAGAGAGAGAGAGAGAGACAGAGGAGAGAGACAGAGAAAGAGAGAGAGAAGAGAGAGAGAGAGAGAGAGACAGAAGAGAGAGAGAGAGAGAGAGAGAGAGAGAGAGAGAGAGAGAGAGAGAGAGCAGAGAGAAGAGAGAGACGAGACAGAGAGAGAGAGAGAGAGAGAGAAGTACTGGGCTGAAATTCCACAGTGGTGCATCACAGAGCAAGATTTGTTGACTGTTGCGCACAAAAAGGGCACCAGTGAAGAACAAACACCATGTAAATACACCCATATTCATGTTTATTTATTTTAACTTGTGTGCTTTACCATTTGTACTTGTTACAACACTGCATATATAATATGACATTTGTAATTCTTTATTGTTTTGAACAGTCTGTATGTGTAATGTTTACTGTTCATTTTTATTGTTTATTTGACTTTTGTATATTATCTACCTCACTTGCTTTGGCATGTTAACACATGTTTCCATGCAAATAAAGCCCCTTGAATTGAAATTGAATTGAGAGAGAGACGAGAGACAGAGAGACAGAGAGAGAGAGAGAGAGAGAGAGAGAGAGAGAGAGAGAGAGAGAGGAGAGAGAGAGAGAGAGAGAGAGAGAGAGAGAGGAGAGAGAAGAGAGAGAGAGGAGAGAGAAAGAGGAGACGAGAAGAAGGATGAGAGAGAGAGAGAGAGAGAGGAGAGAGTAGAGAGAAGAGGAAGAAGAGAGAAGAGAGAGAGAGAGAGAGAGAGAGAGAGAGAGAGAGAGAGAGAGAGAGAGAGAGAAGGAGTCGACCAATGAAGGTACATCTGCAACGGACAAGGTGTGTCTTTTCACTTTGACATGATGAGTTCATTGTGACGTATCATCAAATGAACCCGAGTTTATTGGTCGCGTACACAGTTTAGCAGATGGTATAGTGGGTGCAGCGAAATGCTTGTGTTACTAGCTCCTGTGCAGTAGAATGTCAAACAAGCACACAAATAATCAAAAGACTTCAAACAAGAAATCAATAAATGTCCGAAAACCCAAATAACTCTGTATCAGTCATCCAAATGCAATCAATCATGGGAGGTGAATGATGGTGGATGTGTGTAGACCTGGGTCGTGTTCAGTAGGGCACACCATAGCAAAACAAAAAGGAGCATTTCTTATTGTTCAAGTTCAGATGGTACCTCCCTGTCACAAAACTGAACATACCCCTGGATAGGAATTGACTGAAAAGTCATTAAGAGTACTTGGAGGAACCATGTCTAGCCAACAGCATACCTAGTTCCTAAGAGGATGACTGTGTTGTGTCTCTAAGTGATGATTTCACCAGCTTTCCACCTGGAGGCAGGCAGATTGAACAGCTGTCTATCAATTAAACAGCAATCATGCAAAACAAATATTAGCCAGTCTGGTTCAACATGGCTCTGGCTAAGTTGTTGATTTATTTCGCTGTGTTCAAGATGGCTAAATTCATACCCTACTATTATCCCCAAAATAACCACCCTGATAAAAGCCTTTCTGGCATGGTTTCATCAAATACACTCAATAGTCAATATGGAAAACTTTTGTCCATTTCCATTTTACATGTAGACTATAATGTATCCACCTTTCATGTATCCTACTCATTACCAATGGCGTCAAAGTGCTACCAGCACATATTACACACAGAACATCCCCTGGAGAGTGTTGTGGTGTGTGGTAATGATACCTCTCATCACCCCGCCTCATCACTTCTTAATTAAGGGAGGAAGTGGAGCTGCCTGCATCGACTCACCCGAACACGTCACCATGCACACAGGCACATTTCAAGACTCAATCGAATCTAATACAGACCCCATCCGGGGGAGCTGTGGGCTCTGTAAACGTCCTGGTGTAATGTCACGGATAGAGATACACTGAGAGCCGGACGGTTTGCAGAAACACTCATAAGTATGGTGGAAGCCAGAGGGCAGGCAGCCGACAAGGTGACAAAGAAGTGCTAATGACACAAGTGACCACAGGGAGTTCTATTTTCGGAACTCTTCAAAACGTCCTGTTGTTGATGCATAAGTTGCCACAGGGAGGTGTCCTCATTTTGCATATCAACATGGTTTTCAAGAGGAAAAACACAAACGGCCTGACAGATTTGAGATCAGTGATACTGAGCTGTCTTTCTTCTGTTGTTGAAGCAGAAACAGTTAGAGGCATGAGATTGAGGGAAAAACAACAGTCTGGACAGTAAATTAGGTTCAGGGGGTGTTTGATGATAATGTGGAAGATCTCCAGACCAAAAGAATTTGATGTCAGTAAACATTCAGGTAACAGATAAATTACTTAAGTGTGGTAAGTATTCAAAACCGGGTAAAGAACCAAGGCATTTTTTCAAGGCCACGTTAGGCCACTGAGCCTATAGGCCTAATCCCAGCCTATAGGCATTTGGATCAACTTACCATATACTCAAACAAACTGGCCAAGAGAGGTAACTCACAGGGCACAGATGTTAATGCAACGTCTATTCCACATTGGTTCAACGTAATTTCGTTGAAATGGCATGGAAACAACATTGATTCAACCAGTACGTGCCCAGTGGGAATTGACTTAACCCGAACCCTACACTTTGATATTGCGGGGGAAATGCAGCTGAAAAGGCCACCTATGCTATAAACACTCATATACATTCCCTCTGTAAAACCTTATGATGTGATGACCTTGTCTCAACTGCAGTCGCACACTAAAAACAAAACATGAGGGAGAAATGCCTCACTCCAATTGAGACATCAACAACAGCAAGGAGGTGTCACTTGCCACAAGATGGAGGGCCAGAATGAGCCTTCCTGGATGAGGGTGAAAGATTGGAGGGTGACAGGCAGTCTGGTAAAGCTCCTTGATAGATGAAAGGACGAGTCTGGCTCTTTGCTCTGATGTGATTCAGTCTGACAGGCTTGAGTTGCAGGCAATGTTGTCCTGTCCCGGGAATGATCGCTTCTGCCCCTAGCCCGCTGCTCTGCCTCGTGAGTGAGACAGTCTGACTGTGACTGGTCTTCTCCTGCTCTGAAAATTGAGAAATGCATTTTGAATCATGTAAATACAGTACTAGGTATCATATACATACACACAATACAGCAACGTACTTAAAGGAAAATACCACTCAAAAACTATTGGTATTTGTTTCATTAGTCCTCTGTTGATACAATCCCAACATGTTTCGCATGTCAGTAGTCAAGATTCAACATATTGAACTTTCAAAATACAGAAAGTGTCACAGTACGATGATCCTGTTGATGATGATACTGTGACACTTTATGTATCTTGAAAGTTCTATATCTTGAAAACTTGATTGCTGACATGAAAAACATTTTAGGACCATATACCAAAAGATTGTTTTTGAGTGGTATTTTCCTTTAACTTCTGTTTGGAAGAAGGAGGCTCTGCTCAAGGCCATTAGAGTTTTCAATTTGATGTATTTTCTCCAATCTCTTATGGGCTGAGCTACTAAGAGGAAAGTTACATTTCCCATTTATCAGTCTGACATTATTTTCAGATAAGTGTCAGTATCAGTTTCACTAAACGCCTCTCAGTTTGAGTCAACACTTAATCGGATAGCAGGGTGACATCCAGACGGGTCACCTCCAGACAGGTCACATATTATTTCTGATTTAGGGATTGAGGGATTCAAATAAAAAAACATTTTTTTTTGTCTCTGGGCGAAATCATTCTGATTCACTGTTACATATTTCTACAATAAATTCTACAAATCCAAGACATCAGTTTGTCTCTCCTTCTGATTTTTATTTCCTTTTCAAAGTCAATGGAGGGAAACTTTGATTGATAAATAAAGTACCACCAATCCTGGGGAGTTTAGTGTCTGTCTTCATCTCTTCTTTTAGAATTGTCTAATCGTACATCCCCAAACATTGTGTGGGACGGCTCAGATCTTAACAGAAGCCAGGAGAGTTGCAATTCAAAATCACTACGATGCACGATCTCATTGCTCTGTGGTTTCCAAGTCTCACTCGGACGTCTGTTCTGTTTGAGAGACTTTAAAGGACGGGACCCCAAAGAGAGTGCTACTGGTTGCAAATTACGACTCGGAAGGCAGACCTGGGATCCCATGCATTGCACACTAATGAAAGACCTGTTTCGTTGCTACGAAGCAATACAGATGCCAGAACGAGTTGCTGGGTAGAAGTTTCGACTCAGCAACACGATGTGCCATGACATCGCAGAGTCTTCTAATGCCTATCAACGCTGAGAGCTTGTTGAATTTAACACTTTTCAGTGGTCATATCATCCTCACTTGCAACTGTTAAATTAACACTTTTCATAGTAACCCTGTAGTTCTCTCTACAGAGTTACATTTAAAGCTTGGAATCAAATGATCTGTCCCCAGTGGAAGCTCTTCTCTCTTTCTGTAAATCCAGAACAATCACATACCCCTTTAGCATTCTGTAGCATTGGTCTTTGAGGACACTTATCAGCCACCACTGTCACACCTTGTCCCAGCACCTCATTTTCTCCTAACACGGTCCGACTCTGGAGATCCATAGCCTCCGGCTGAATTATGTCCCTCAATCTGCATTGTGCTGCCTGTTGGAGCCAGAGATCAGATGATTCATCGGGTAGGGAATGGGCCACATGGCATAGAGCTGTCAAAAACACATCTCTGTTAGGTTGGACCCTGTGTATGATGAGGAGCTCAGAGGGATACGGTGATCCATCATGACACCCCATCCCCTCCCTTCACCCCTCGATCCATCCCCCCCCCCCCCCCCCCCCCGGGTACAAGGGAAGGATCGCTCATACCTCTCAGAACTGGGGGTTCCCATCACTCATTCTGCACTCTCCACCACCTCTACACACCTCCCTCTCTCACCCCTTTCTCTTTATCCCCTTCATCCCTCCATCCCTCTTTTCCTCCCACCGGTTACCAATGGGGGCTCTCACTCACTCCTCTCAGAATCTCAGTTCAGGGGGTTGTCATTATGCCTTCTGCATGGCCTTCAACCACCTCTACACACTTCCCTCTCTCATACGTTTCTCTTCCTCCTCAGGCACTCTGATCACCATCACTTGCGTATGACACATAATCGTTCAGCTTCTGCAAGTCTTCAACTTTTTGACATTGATTTTTCCCGGCTTTGAGATGACCACGCTTGTGTGGCCTATTCGTCATTCTATTGTATTTTTTTCCTCACATTTTTACTTCTGATTGAGGTGAAACAATTTATTTGGATAATCAAACAGGGGTTTGAGTAGAAATGCATCAAACGTTTGGTAAAAGGAGAAAGAAAAGGATGATGAAACTAGAAGACATTAGCCCCTCAAAAAAGCATAAGTAAACACTGAACTCTTACAACACCATCAACTCAATCAGATCAGGGTTAGGATTGCAAAATGTATGTTTTCCCCGAAACCCTGGATGGAAGATTTCTGTATTCTTGTGGTAAACTTCCAAACATGATTTCTGGAAAACCTGGGAATCTTGGGAAAGTTACCAGAATTTTGCAACCCTAATCAGGATACAATATGCCTAGCAGAAAAACAAGTAAAACAAATCCCAAACACTTATTAGGGAAACTAAGACAAAGGCAACTTCCACTTCCTTTGTTTTAAAGCTCACCTCAACACAAATTGCATTTAGCCGCCCTTTAACATTGAAATTGACATGGCTTGTATACAAATGAGATAGTTGCTCCTCCAGGGGCATTGAGAAAGGTTAGTGGCTCCACAATGCTGAATGGGAGATGAGGTCCCACATCCACGGGCTACTAATGAGCCTCAACAGCTAAAGAACAAAATATGTTTGATTAGTAAGAGCAAATGAAAGCTCCCTATCTGGGATTTGCCGTTCAAATCGTGACTTCACCAACACAAAGGACTAACTGGAAGGGGATATTTCCTGTTGATCAGTACATCCAATGTTGAAACTGCAGAGGGTGCTTTTAATTGTAGCATTGATTAAATGAAGAAAAGGACTCAGAAAAGAACAAGGTTTGGTCAAATTACTGCAATATTGTTCTGTGCGGGATTCCTCACCATGATGATGTGGGCATTCTTTACTTGAGGACATTGTGTTGGAAGAGGGTACAGTTCCTTAACCAATCTAAGCATGGCAACTAATGCAACTACTGCCGATGAGGCACATTTTTTCTTCTTCCGTGGTCGGCAATCAAAATATGACAAGTACGTCTACAGACGTCGTGTCTAACAATAAGAATGAAGTGCAATTTTGAAACGACATCACAAAAACACAAGAATCCCACAAACCAAAACGAAATCGAAACAGTGTGCTGTCCCTCATTTTGACTACTCAAAATGATGACTTTCGACTGTAATCACTTATTGTTTGTGTTTTGCTGTGCGTTGAGGGGACGGAGGGCCACGGAGTCACATGTATGACTTCTCTCTAAAGTTCGCCAGACCTTACTGTGGGCAAAGTGTTTAAATTGTTCGAATAAAGAACACGTGGAAGAAATTAAGAAAGAGGATAGGGGTTGAAGAGGGTGTAGTAGTCACAGATACCTTAAAAAAAGGTAGAGGTGTGTATCAGAAAACCAGTCAGTATCTGGTGTGACCACCATTTGCCTCACGCAGCACGACACATCTCCTCAAATCAAATCAAATTTTATTGGTCACATACACATATTTAGCAGACGTTATTGCGGGTTTAGCGAAATGCTTGCGTTCCTAGCTCCAACAGTGCAGTAGTATCTAACCGTGCAGTAGTATCTAAAAACAATTCACAACAATACAAACAAATCTAAAAGTAAAATAATTGAATTAAGAAATATATCAATATTAGGTCGAGCAATGTCAGTGGCATTGACTAAAATAGTGTCATTGACTAAAATAGTGTCATTGACTAAAATAGTGTCATTGACTAAAATAGAGTTGATCAGGGTGTTGTTAGTATCCTGTGGAACGTTGTCCCACTCCTCTTCAATGGCTGTGTAAAGTTACTGGATATTTGCAGGATCTGGAACAAGCTGTCATACACGTTGATCCAGAGCATCCCGAACATGCTCAATGGGTAACATGTCTGGTGAGTATGCAGGCCATGGAAGAACTGGGACATTTTCATGCGGGCCGTGCATTATCATGCTGAAACATGAGGTGATGGACGTCGGATAAATGGCACGACAGTGGGCCTCAGGATCTGCAAGTGTATTCGTTGTCTGTAGCTTATGCCTTCTCATACCATAACCCCACCGCCACCATGGGGCTCTCTGTTCACCATGTTAACATCAGAAAACCACTCGCCCACATGTTATCTGCCCGGTACAGTTGAAACCGGGATTTATCCGTGAAGAGCACACTTCTCCAGCGTGTCAGTGGCCATCGAAGGTGAGCATTTGCCCACTGAAGTTGGTTACGATGCTGAACTGCAGTCAGGTCAAGACCCTGGTGAAGACAATGAGTACGCAGATGAGTTACCCTGAGACGTTTCTGACAGTTTGTGCAGAAATTCTTCGGTTGTGCAAACCCACAGTTTCATCAGCTGTCCGGGTGGCTCACCTACAGACGGTCCTGCAGGTGAAGAAGCCTTGTGTGGAGGTCCTGGGCTGGCGTGGTTACACATGGTCTGCGGTTGTGAGGCTGGTTGGACGTGCGGCCAAATTCTCTAAAGCAATGTTGGAGGCAGCTTATGGTAGATTGCACATTTTAGAGTGGCCTTTTCTTGTCCCTGACACAAGGTGCACTTGTGTAACGATCTTGCTGTTTCTTGATATGCCACACCTATAAGGTGGATGGATTACCTTGGCATGGCAAAGGAGAAATGCTCACTAACAGGGATGTAAACACATTTTTGAGAGATATATGCTTTTTGTGCGTATGGAACACTTTTATTTAAGCTCATGAAACATGGGACCAACACATTACATGTTGCATTTATATTTTTGTTCAGTATAATTTACCACATGGTGATGTCACAATGGAAGGCCAAAACTCCTTCCCACCAAAACAGTTTTTGACCGCACTGTGCCATTAAATTAATGATTTTTTCATACCACAAACTGGGTGCTGCACATACTCAGAAAGGCTGAAGAATAAGAAAGGTACTGCGTGAAATGAAAGCCATGACCCAAGTCACGTAGCAGTGTCACAGTGATGAGTGCTGTGGTAGTCACAACAGCAGCCCATTGTAAACAAGGTCAAAACCTGCCTAGGTGGCTGAAAAGGACAACAACCGTAACCTTGTGTTCAGTGGTGAAAGGCACAGAAACTACGACCACCGGTTTTCTTCCTCTGCATGACTTCAAGTTTGGGAGACGACAGTTGAAAATGATTGAAGATTGAAAGTGTCCTTTCTTTTTCACAGGCGAGGGTATGCAATAAAACAAGCTCTATAAAAGAAACGATGAAGACATTTTTCATTATGTATTATATGAAAGTATAAAATGTAGTGAATACAATACGTTTAGTGTGCATCCATCTTCCCACTCCCTTCCATTGCTCTGTCAGACAGACCCTTCAGCCTAAGCTCTACGACAAACTCCACCAGCTCTCCTTCATCACCTACAATCTATTGCCAGACCCCCATGTCTTTCTTCCCAAATAAATATTGAGAAGAGGAGAGAGACCTTATCCCTTACCACCTATTTAGTCTGAAATACATTTAAATGGTTTAATTATTTATCTGCATTAACTGCTAAATTATACATAATAGGTGTGGGGGTCAAAGATCACTGTGCGCCCAGCTCCCACTGATTAATACATGTTTTAAGTTTTTTTCCTGGAAGTGCTTAGAAATGGAGGTGTGGGTGTTGTGTGTGTGTGTGTGTGTGTGTGTGTGTGTGTGTGTGTGTGTGTGTGTGTTGTGTGTGTGTGTGTGTGTGTGTGTGTGTGTGTGTGGTGTGTGTGTGTGTGTGTGTGTGTGTGGTGTGTGTGTGTGTGTGTGTTGTGTGTGTGGGTGTGAAAGAGAGAGTGAGAGAGAGAGAGAGTGAGAGTGAGAGAGAGCACAGAGAGAGAGATGGGGACAGGGAGAGTGAGAGTGAGTGAGTGAGTGAGTGAGTGAGTGAGTGAGTGAGAGAGAGAGAAGAGAGAGAGAGAGAGAGAGAGAGAGAGAGAGAGAGAGAGAGAGAGAGAGAGAGAGAGAGAGAGAGAGAGAGAGAGAAGAGAGAGAGAGAGAGGACAAGAGAGAGATGGAGGACAGGGAGAGTGAGAGATAGTGAGAGAGCGGTGGAGATCGGCAAGAGAGTGAGAGAACGAGAGAGAGAGAGAACAGAATGATAATTACCGTTTAGTATGCAAACATCTCCTCTACCTCTCTGGCATATAAATGTCTGAGGGCTGAGATGTGGGATTGTGTGCATACTGCTTGCATTTCAAGAGTGTGGCGAGACTATCAGAGGTGGATGATGACAGTGGGATGTGTAAAAACCTTGGCTGTGACAACCTTGGCTGAAAGAGGTTTTGAATAGGATTTATTTTTTACAATTCTGTATGTTTGTGTAGACATCTTCAACAAAAAATCCAGACAGATCATTTAAATGAAATCTGACAGTAATATGACCCAAATGATAGTGATTGTATGCATCACAGGCGGCTAGTGGTAACTTAATTGGGGAGGACGGCCTAATAGTAGTGGCTGGAACAGCATAGATGGAATAGTATTGAACTTATCATACACATGGTTTCCATGTGTTTGATACCATTCCATACACTCGTTTTAAGCCATTATTATGAGCTGTCCTCCCCTCAACAGCCTCCTGTGGCGTGCATGTTCATTGCATTTCTCCAGTAGCCCTGCATGTTCAACTCAAGGCTCTACAGTCGTCCTGTGTGTTGACACAATGTACATTTATTCAACATTGGCATGGCATGAAATACAAATAAAGGTCATCATTGAGAAGAGCAACAGAGGAAGACAGTGGTTATGGGGCAGGGAGAGGGTATCATTCAATCTGCATGACTTGATGACAAAATGTCATCTTATCTTTGGAATATCTCTGTAAATTATAGATTATGGCTGTGTCCCAAATAGCACCCTATCCCGTATGGGCTCTTGTCAAAAGTAGTGCACTACATAGGGAATAGGGAACCATTTGGGATGCTACAATGTCTTTATTCATAGCCTAATTATCAATACTGCTCTGCTGGCTAATAGGTTAATAATTACAATAGGAGGGATTGAAAGCCTGTCATAGGGCATGCTTGTTCATCAATAGGAAGTATTTAGTTCCATTATGAAATGTATGTGTCTCACACATACTTTATGTACAGAAATGTTATTTTATGTACAGCAACTTACAGCTATGCTAAATAATGCTTACTCCCTTGATAGTTTACATGCTTGTTTGCATCTTACGTTTGCTTGTGGTATATGGCTATGTTACCACCGCAAAAAACGTTCAACTGGGAGCATGCTACAGAACTGATTAACACTTATTAGCGATTGTCTGCCATCTACTGGACATGACTAGAAAATCCCTGTTTGAATTTCTGAAGCGCTATGCTTTCTCGATTCCTTACTTCCTCCCTCCGTCCTATCCCTCCTTCATTCCTTCCTTCTGTACATAAGAGGAGCCCACTTACAAGAATGACCACAAGATGTCGCCCAAGTTTGTTATATTMATGTAATTGGTCAATTGCGAAGACTTGCCTGTAGCTGTGTGTAGGCCAAAAACAGTGACGACTATAAAGACAACGATGATGATGCATAAATAATAATAATAATTTCCAATTATWGTCCAAAAGTCCAACTTGACCATTGATAAGAGAAACTGTTTGCACAAGAAAATATATAGATCTTGAACTGTATAACATTCACATCCACCTATTCTAACTAAACAAAAATAACCTGAAACTTWAAAAAAAATCCGTCCACTATTTGAAGGGAAAAGGTAGGCTTAGGTCCACACATTTCTTAGTAACGTATTTCAACATGCAGTATATGATTTACACGTTATTCAACGGTGACACCGGTAATGTTTTTTATATTAGCGTCATCATTACTATGAATAGTTGAACGTGACTTGAATGGGTTCACTGGGAACGACAAAAGCCCATTTCTTGAAGTGGCCACTGGAGGACAGCACAATTCCGGTGTTGTATCTAAATGTCTCGCACTGTATCACGCCCTGTAGCCTATCAGAGAAATGGCAGAACACTTTTCAACACCCAGTTCGAATCTCTAGAATAGAAGAAACAACCGATCTGAAACTTGATAATTGTCTACATGAAAAACACCTATGCCTATATGGGCCTAAAAGCTGCATATCAGTAAGCCTAGCAGATGAAGTGTTTCCTTAAGAGGTGACTTTATTTCATYATTACAAGTAGTATACAATTGAATCATTTAAAATGCATGTACTTTTTTGGTAATAAAATGGTTGTATATAGCCGAATGTAAATATTGTTCAAAGCTAGCCTAGATATAGGCAACACACAATTGCAATGGGCCTGGTTCTGAACAGCTAATTTAGGCCTGCTGTATATGAAGCAACGGTCGTGAATAATTACATTTCACAATGGTTATTTAGCTCAATAGCATATTGATAATTTATTATGCATAGTTTCTTAATTAAAGTACACTAGCTTTTGAGATAAGCATGTCAGTTTTAGCATTTTGATTGTCAATCTACCCAATACTTTTTAATCTAAAATGTGTAGGCTATGGCTAATGTATTATAAGAAAATACATGATCATATAATATTATATGACATAGGATTAGATCACATGAAATGTAATACGAACATATTATAATTGTATATAATAAACGAGGCCTATAAAATAATACAATATCACGTTCGTTTATATTATATATTCTTTGAATGCAAAGTTATTCAACAAATAAAGTTGATTTTACAGTTATTTCGCAGAAGGCCAATTGCTTTATGGTGTCTTGCATATTTCTCCATACTAAAAAGAAAAGCATTGCAAATGCTTCAGCGGCTAACCATGGTCATCCTTTCCACAGGAAAAGAGTTCAAGATGCAAGGAGACAGTACCGTTATTCATTCGCTTTATGATAGTTAGGCTACCAATTTCATTATTTTATTTTTTTACCAAGTTTGATATTTTGTTCAAATGAAAGAATGCTTTTCATGCCATTGTGCTCTGTTCTTTTGACTGCAGATACACATTTGTTTTAGGAAATAATACAAACTGATATTGCTGTTGCCAGTAGCCTGGGTTTATGATTATTACTCGCTAGACATTTTAATGTCAAAATACGGCCAAATGCAATTTATCAGACAACTTCCTTCATCATAAGGTAGCGATTCATTCGGGAATGAATTCTGTAAATTATTGCCCAGACATTTTTTGTTTGTTTATTCGACTAATTTATGGGATCGGCATTAAATGGTAGTGTTTTGAGATTCCACAAATAACCGAATAAACCAATGTTTTTCACCTGTCTTTGCAACTTCATCCGATAGCCCAAATCACTGATCAATGCCCACAACGCTATTGGATTTGACAAGTGCTGTGCGCTGGCGTGCTCTGCGTGCTCCTGTTCTGACTGCTTTGGGACAAGGTGCAGGTTGACCTTTCGTTGCCTAATTGTTATTGTGTAGCTGACTCCACCCCATTTACATTCAATTGTACGAAACCACAAGTTATCTTAGACTGGGATGCAAGAGACAAATGTATATTGAGGTCATATCCTTGAACGTTTCTATTCATATGGGCTGTCTTTGTCCTGGTGGTCATGAACGCATCCAGACAGCTGTTTCATTCCACCACACACCTACAAGTCTCACAACCAAAAAAGCAAATGTATTATTCCAGTCTGTTGTCTTTTTGCAAAATAGTAAMGCTATCGAAAATGAAAGCAATTCGACCATGGCCTCAAAATTAAATAGAAAGTGTCGGAGCATTCGTTTAGAAATGATCTGGGGGCTTTTCAGCATAACGTTAGTGAAGAAAGTGTGTGTGTGTGTGTTGTGTGTTGTGTGGTGGTGTGTGTGTGTGTGTGTGTGGTGTGTGTGTGTGTTGTGTGTGTGTGTGTGTGTGTGTGTGTGTGTGTGTGTGTGTGTGTGCGTGTGTGTGTGTGTGTGTGTGTGCACCCTAGCCCACCATATTCAATAATACCGAGCTGCAGGCCGTCAGTGCATTTATCATCCTATTACTGCAACAAATCCAGGTCCAGTACATGAAGGGTAAAATGAATTACCAACGTTAACCGTCAATAAAGTCATTTCTGTAAATGTGTTCAGAAGACTCGCCGCATTATTCAACCGGCTTTATCAGCACCTTGGAAATTACGCGCGGTCCTCTTGAGCGCATAATATTGCCCTGCTTACTTTGATTAAGCGCCTTCCAGGGAATAGTGTCAGTGCTGTACCGGCTTTATTCACTCTTACTGTGATGAACGCCAAGCTGATCAGGCGGAATGAAGAGTAATTAAAAGCTATAAATTATATTTTCGGCCCCTTCAAGGCTCTCTTTGTGGGCAAGATAAGAGCGGAGTCCTCATTTACCGCCTGAAAAGGGACTACATCTCCACAAGTGGTACTTGGCTAAATAGCATATTGATAGTGTCCCAATTATAATTTAATTAACTACCCACACTAACGCTATAGCTTTTGGGATAAAGATTTCCATACTAGCATGTTGAATGTGAATCAGTCCTAAGTTTTGAGCAGATACATTATTTCGTGACTAATTACTCTTATTTATGTGTCATTTTCTATTGTACCTAAGCATGGACAAAAAGTTGTCACACAACAAAGAAGCTTGAGCGTCTACCTGTGTTGCAAAAAATATATGAGGTTCTCAATGAAACAACATAAAAGGCCTATGTCCAATGGTGTTTGTTTCGTTTGTTTTGTTTGCTGCTATATCTATATTTCAATCTGGATTGTAATGTTGGATTTGTATATTTTTAATTAGGACTCCTCTCCCGCACACATCCGTGCACCGTGGTGTAGCCTATAGTACATAGTGACACAACTATTGCCTATAGCGAAATAGCACAAGTGTATGGCCCTGTTTAAACCTTAATACAAATTAGAAGAACAATACACACTTTTCAATTTCACCGATACAGGCCACCTGAATGAGGTTGAATGACATGATTTAGCTGAATTTGAGATATTTTTTACATCACCCGTCACCATGAGCCGACAATACTTCTCATTATATGTTAGAATTACAAACGCTCAAAAGACCACCTCATCACCTCCTACCACCTCCATCAACTAACCGGGTCTTAATTTCCCCCCTGTTCTCTTTTAGCTAGGATGTTTTCTTCTCTTTAAGTCTCTGATATTGGACAAGTGTAGGTATACAAGCGTGTGGTGCGAAGTGATTTATTCATTCTGGAAAGTATAATTACGCATGTGTTGTATTAATATCTATTATTGGAAATATGGTTTGGCCCATGACGACGCTATTATTGTTAAGTAGCTAAAAACAGGAAAAAAACATCAAACTCAGGGAAAACCTGTCCTACTTGCTGTCAATCTGTATGCACGGTTCCTTCGCACAATGTGGGTAATGAAGAGACTTGAAGAATAAGGCATATCATATACTTTCTGGGTGATAAGAGAGGATGGGCGATCAATGTCGTATAGACAAATTAAAACGGGAACCATTGGTGCCTATAATTATAGGTAGCCGATGAATATGTCTGGGGACAAGCCCCAGAGTGTCCCACTAGTGTTTTCCTCTATCGGCGATAGCATATCATTCGGTATCGAATAAAACATGCGCACCGCTGAGACCCTTGTTTTGTGCCTAAATTTTTTATTTGCTATTCGTAAAAATCATTGCGTCCGTCACTTCTGACACGCGATGGCAGCAAGTGGTTGGTCATATTTGCACGTGTGTTTTTGCACTCACAGTGCTCCGGTGTGTAAAAAAGGTCAGGTTGTGAGAGGGATTAACGGGTTTATGTATATAAATCGCGCGACATAGCTAGAGAAACTAAGCGACATGCGCCTGCTGCGCGGCATGTGTAGTCATTCGTTAGTTCAGCGACATGGGTATTGTGACACTTGGATCTCTATGGGCACATTCTGACAGTTGGTTGAACATTGTCACATTTATCAAAGTTTTAATAGGGTTTCCTTCTTAATATTGAGTCAGATGAGTCTTTTTTTGTTTGCTATTATTCGGAATACGGGGATTGAGCAACAAGTGGAGTTTGGGCGTGAGAGTGCCTCCACCCGAGAAAATGGCAGTATGAAAGAGCGAATTGAGTCAAAACAGCCGTGATTGACTGAGGAGAGAGCGTGTCCCTTCTCCCGAACGTCTACTAGCGTCGCTCCGAGTTGTGCCCCATCCAGGCAGCACAGGCAGTACCATAGAACCCACAAACTTTTTTATATTGACAATATAGTTCTAGACGGCCAGACTTTTTCCCTGCTATGTTTCTTGGGAGTGGACTTCGAGAAATACGTCAAATCTTTGGTAATTCAGGCCATCTCACCGCCAGCCCTTTGCCAGGATTCCAACTGCACGTAGTGACAGTATTCTTCTTCGTCTCCTCGCGTCTTCGAAACGAAGAGCTCGTGAAACACAAGGGAAGGAATGGGTATACCACCAAGAGATATGAAGACACTGCGCAATAGTGGTTGTGAATGCAGTAATGGAGGATCTCCACCCGCTAAAGAATCTATCATTGCCTGCGATGGGATTTACTTTGCACGAGATATTCGGATCGACCATCATCTGGTATGGCGCTAGTTTCCGAATAATTTTACCCCTGCATGTCTGAAATGTGAAAGTCTGATATTTTGGTTATGTTTGGAGTAGGCCTAGCCTGTAGGTCAATTTGAACATCGTAAACATCTCTCTCTCTCTCTCTCTCTCTCTCTCTCTCTGTCACTCTCTCCCCCCTCTCTCTCTCTCTTTCTCTCTCGCGTCGCTCCCTTGTAAATTTATTCAATTCGTGAGCGTTATGCACGATAGGCTAAATGAAGAAACATACCTTGAAAAAGCTAATAATAACAGCCWAAACAACAAATGATGATAGGCCTGGATTATCATAGTAGACAAACACAAACAAACACACACACATTTGCCACTTTGTTTTGGTGAGAGCATTTCAAACAAAACAATTAATAAGACCTGGCAGAGCATGTTAGGAAGACCAACTGGGCTGCAATTTGATTCTCCTCCCTAATTTGTATTATTCTCCTCAAAACAAAACAATGCCGAAAACTGGTCCTCCATGTTATCACATTGTTTATGTAAAACTCATTGAAAAGTTTTGCGTGGACAAGACAAACTTGAGTGGACACCGAAACGTCCACTTTAACTGTCGTCATTTTGTTTGACTATCTTGTTTTACTTCACACCATATGCCTATACTGACTGTTAACTGTTAGCAAGCCTTCGCTGAAGGCCGTCTCCAAATCACCCAAACTGCAAAATATGCACGAAATAAAAAAAAACGATAGATTCATCAAATAGTTTAGTCTATATTATCTACATAATCCAACCATTATGTCCCTTCGATTAGGCTACAATAGCTGACTTTCTTTTCACCTGACGAGCATATTGATGGGTCTATGGTGTAAATCAGGGGTTGTATAGACTGCCTTGTCAATATGTTTGGGGGTTTATATTCCACAGTCTTTCTGAACTTGACATGAGATTCAGAATTAAGAAAATATCTATTGATTGACTAAAGTGATTGATTGTCTAATTAAGCTATAAGATTTAGGCCTAGGCTATATGAATTGGGGGAAAAAACACTAGGCCTATTGGTTTCGATATCTTTCGGGAATGATATCTGGTAAAACAATGTAGGCTTACGAAAATGGAATGAACCGACAGACTATATAATTGTTTTAGCTAATCAAATAGCCTAGGTTATATTTTCGCCAAGTAGGCCCTGGCCTAGCCTGTGTATGTGCTTGCTATTGTAGGCCTACTACTGTTATTGTATTCAGAAAGTAGCCTATATCTGCAGGTAAACGTGACCCCCTGTCGTTAMATGTTAAGCCATGTTGGCCCATGTTGTTCCAAATGACAAAATAAAGATGACGTAGGGCTACAGTCCATAACGCGGATGAAAATGTTCTATATAAATATCCCGCCAATTAAAAAGTATAAGGCTATATAGCCTAGCCTTTGAGTTTATGAGAACAGTAGAAGCATATAGTTGAGTTTCACACAATACAGTATCAAAYTGATTTAAACCGTATCCTACAATGCACTGACTGCATTGGGATCCGCAGMTTGTTTTTGCAATATACGACCTAATTGTGTTTTTTARCCTAGAGAAATCGTTTTTTTYCCTGAAATGACAGTCTACATTTTRTTGTGTTGTCTGCGTTTTTTGGGAGAAATCAATCGAATAGATGAATAGTAGGCCTATATAGCTGTTAGGTAACACGTTTGCAGAAAGTGTGCATAAAAGATAAATGATTAATTAGCCTATATCCATGTATCTTCTTTATCGCAATATTAGCACCGTGTATATGCTACGTTATGAACCTCTCAGATGTAATTGTGTGCACGCGACATGGCTGTGGATAGAATAGCCAARTATCTCAATACCAACTTGCAAAACAGTAGCCTTTTACGTTCCAGTGCAATGGCGTTTTAGACAGACCTATTGCAATGTAGGTCTAAGCATAGACTAGTGAAATAGTAAATAACCGAATATGTTGCCTTAGTTTGTTTACTTTGACATTTTATGGCACCGAGTCTTTATTACACACATTGATGGAATGAGCTCGTTAACTGACGAAGGAATAGTGGCTGAGCTGGGGCATAGGCCTACTTGTGCTAAGGAGGACTAACACCATACTGTGTGTTGTCGTGCTTGCACCGGTCTGCAGGGTAGGCCTACAGAAAAAAAAGCATGCAAATCAACAATAGTCTGTTAGTAAGTATAGGCATGTCGTTTGATATTATATTGGTATTATTGGTATTACCCTATCTGTCTTAGGAAACTAGGAAATTCGTAGACCACATATAGCCTAGGCCAAAACATATGCGTAAAATAGGCACGCAATCGAGGATAACGGTCTTTCACACCGCTAGGCCTACATTTKATTGTTTTGACGTTGCTTATATGTTTTTGGTTCTGGATTATGTCATTGGAAGATATGTGTTACTGCATTTCTTAAATTGTGAATATTCAAATGAATACATTATGTCAATACAACTGTTTATCATTTAGCCTTGTTTGAAACTTGCGCCTGTGGTAAAATGGTCGCACTGACTGGAAACACACTGCAAACACACATTTAGCCATGAACAATAATTATTACATTGAAATACTCCATTGTTTTAGTCATGTGTAAATTAATGTTTGTTGGGCCTAGGACTAACTGATATTTACGTGTTCGTTTCACTGTTGTTTCTACATCAGGCCCAAGGACACGGAAATTGAAAAAGAAGAAAAATGAGAAAGAAGACAAGCGACCCAGAACCGCGTTTACRGCTGAACARCTGCAGAGACTTAAGTCCGAGTTTCAGGCAAATCGCTACATAACAGAACAACGGAGACAGTCACTGGCCACAGAACTGAATCTCAATGAATCCCAAATAAAAATTTGGTTTCAGAATAAGAGGGCAAAAATCAAAAAGGGGAATGGCTACAAGAACGGCCTGGCTCTCCAACTCATGGCCCAAGGACTGTACAACCATTCCACAACCACGGTCCAAGAGGAGAAGGATGATAGCGAGTAATTTCCCCCCTCGYGCAGGGYAAAATAGACGCTGAACTGAAGCAGAGTGCTTGAACTCTTTTGTGAACTGAAAACGAAAGAGGTAAATAYGATTTGACTGGGACAGATGCTATTTAAAACCGATTTCTGTTTATGATACAGTATATGGACATMATTATATMAAATACGAACATTATTAAAGTTTATATATAGCCAAAACAATATGACGTTGTATATATTTAATTTCAGGTAAGGTTATGTCTGTATCAATCCCTACTTGCTGGAGATTACTATGTCGTTAATAAAAGTTCCGAAGAGCCAATGACCAAATTGAGGGTAATTTGTTGAGGCTTTCGGGACAAATATAGACAAGCTTCAGTGACATAATTATTATTGTTAAGCCAAAACAAACCTCACCTTCTTTTTACATTTTTGTTCTGACATTTAAGACATTTCTCCTCACGAAGGTGATTAGATCGCGCGGTTACCTTTTAGTGAAGTTAATTCAGATAAATGCGGACATGCTATATTTCCCACGAGGCTATGCCATTCTGCTATACAACACTGCTTGTTAATAGGACAGAAGGCCAGGCATGCGACCCTCTATGTAGTAGGCCTAGCCTTACCTTAAAGCCTACACACTCCGACAGCTATGTAACTACAGGGCAGGGTCTATATCCGTCAAGGTCCAGTGTACTCATTGAAGTATATTTTTTTATTCGTTTATTGGGGGGGGGGGGGGGAGGGGGCAATAATAGTAGTAGTATTACGATTAGTAGGTCGTTTATTATTAGTTTTTTCTTAGTAATTATCCGTATATATGAGTACAGCAATTATCTGCGGCCTTTATCATTGGGATACACCGGTCCTACATAGCATTAGTATAACATGGTGATGAAGTTCCTAAATGCAGTGGGTGGAAAAAAGTACTAATTTAATGGCTTTTCCAAAAAAAAAAGATGCCTTTTTACAAAATGGACTATATACAAAAGTAAATGTAATTGCTAAAATTATACTTAAGTAAAAGTAAATAAATCATTTTCAAACTTCCCTTTATATTAAGCAAACCAAGACGGCCACAATCTTCCTTTTTTTCTTTAAGTTTACTGATTCAGCCAGGGCCACACTCCAACAGCGTTTTACAAACGAAACATTTGTGTGTTAAGTTTGAGCTCCCACAGATCAGAGGCAGTAGGGATGACCAGGATGCTCCTTTGATTAAGTGATGGGAATTGACAATTTTGCTGTCCTGCTAAGCATTGACATGTACGGACTACTTTGGGTTGTCAATGGAAAATGTACATTTATTATTTAGGAATGTTGTGAAGGTAATGAAAATTAGTAAAAAAAATATGAATAGTATGTAAGTACACAGATACAAAAAAAAATACTTGAGTAAGTACTTTAAAGTATTTTTACTTAGTACTTTACACCACTGGTATATGGTGCTGTGGTGTTTCCTTTCCAAGAAACTGCGTGCTTCAATATCAGAACGTCATCATCTCTGTTGCAGGCTATCTTGTGCTTTAATAGCACTTTCAGCTCCTTCATTAAACATGTAAGGTATAAAAGTCGACACGCTTAGGGTTTTTTAACTTGACTACATGACTACAAAAGTATTAAAAGCTTTTAGAGATAAACATACATGCAACAGAGATTAAGTTCCACTGAAGTGAATCAGTGAACACGTTGCAAGGAATTCACCATATGAGTTAAAATGCTTAAGAAAAAAATCTAAAGCTATAATGCAACGGATGAGCAGGACGGACACAACAACACACACACACACACACACACACACACACACACACACACACACACACACACACACACAACACACACACACACCACACACAACACACACACACACACCACACACCACACACACCCATTATTACATGATTGCATTGGATAGGATACTATTTCTCATAACTTGGCCTGTGGTAAAGCAATATTAATATGGCAACCAAGCAAGATGACGTTCCAGCCAAAACAACATCAATTCTGCTCTTGTTAAGTCATCGTCCCCTCCCTTCAGACACCACACACACACACACACACACACACACACACACACATCACACACACACACACCACACACACACACACACACACACACACACACACACACACACACACACACAACAACACACACACACACACACCACAACACACAC